>NC_067405.1:41421787-41725120 GCF_009764475.1 Pristis pectinata
ATTCCGTCTTCAGAGCACAACCAACCTAATAACATCATACTGAGAGATCAGGTGCATGTCGTTGGCTGTTAGAATTCCTCTGTGCAATGACTGTGACTCCAAGTGGTAGCTATCACAAGAAAAGACAAGACAAAATGTCACACTGTCATGCAAGATAAAATCATGGAAACGTGTCAATCAGCTAAAGTGGAATTAATTCCAAAACTTGAAATACACAGACAACAATAGAGGTTGTATTATTTTGATAAGAACATCCTTTTACTGTATACTGTCAATACAACACACAAATTCTGTAAGCATCACCCTCGCAACTTGTTCATCACATACAATAATATTGCATCATTCACACTGACCTAGATGTTATGGTCATTGGCTGAAGCGATGGTGTTTGACAGTAAACTCTAAGAAACCTGGCCTTATAGGTCCAATCATCTCTTAGGTGTGGACTTGCCCTTTTGCGACAAATTGTGTTTTGCAGCTTTTGAATAGCTGCAGTGCATCCTGACCAGGATAAGCATTTGCTTCACTTTGGCTGTTTTTCAAAAACTTGCTATTTTGCCTCATTATTTATTGTGACAAAGCAATCAAACCATATGAAGGAAACTTTCCATTGGGGAAAGACCTGTGATACTCTAAGTGTTACTTTTGAGCTGACCTGCTAAAAAATTGTTGAAAAGTGCACTGTGACAGTTCCAAGCTGGTTTTCTTAAAAAATGTAGAAAAATATAGTGACCATAACTTAGTGGTCCAGACAAATACACTCCTCAGGAATGTGTGATTTGGTCGCATTCCAAAATTTAGGTGTCACAGTGGCACTGTTGGTAGTACAGCTGTCATATAGCTTGAATGACCTGAGTTTGATTCTGACCTCCAGTGCAATCTGTGGAGAGTTTGAATATCCTCCTTGTGACTGTATGGGTTTCCCTGGGTGCTCCAGTTTCCACCATATTCCAAAGACATACCAATTGATAGTCGAATTGTCCTGAGTGTAGTTTGGTGCTCAGAGACTCGGAGGGGATAGGCTGCAGTTAATAGGCATATGAGAGGGACTAAGTTACAGGAAAATAACTGGGCGGATGGGATTGCTCTGAGAGTTGACAATAGATTCAGTGGGTCAAATAGCATCCTTCTATATCATGAGGATATATGAGAAACTAGAATCAACGTATTGCCTGATGGTTATTAGCTATGTCATGGAAGGACTGCTAGAATTATACGTAATATTTCAGTATTGTCTCAGATCATCTCTTCTTCTGTTGAAAACCACATCCATCCCAATTGCTATCTCTGGAATGGACAAGGCACTATTGGCCAGCCATCCATCTCCTTCTGGCCATAAACTTGAGCTCATCCAAAACTCTGCCTATATCTCTGGAAATAAAATTGAAAGGGAGGTTCTAGACAGGACTATGGTAAGAATTTTCATCAGCATCAGACTAATTGTTTAGCTTTTATTAATTTAGCAACTTATTTTTTATGATCTCCCTTCATGCTTTAAATAAGCTTCTGGAGGTGTGCTGGAAATCTAACTAGAAATGATGAGCTGCCCATTCCTCGTGTGATCATGTGGTTAGTCTAAGAATCAAGGATGAAATAGGAGATTATAGTTAAAATGGGCCTACTTGCTCCATGTTAAAATTTCTATCCAATTTCCTCTTTCACACTCCATTAAAGCATGGCACAGTTCAAAGCACAAAATCACAGAATTTGCCTCATTATTTATTGTGGCAAAGAGATAATCTGAGACAATCCATAAATATTACTTATAATTCTAGTAGTCCTTCCATGACATAGCTAATAACCATCAGGCAAATAAAAAAAATGCAGGTGCAATTATAAACTAAAAACCTGACCTGAAACTTTAGCTCTGTTTCTCTTCCACAGATGCAGCCTGATCTGCTGAGTATTTCCTACATTTTCTGTGAATTTACCCAGCTGAGTTCATGCGGAATCGGCTGAACTGTGTTATGCAGATGGAATTAGAAAATCATACTCGGTCAATGCAGAAATTAATTGAAGTCAGAGGAATGATTTTTGGAGCTTGACATGTTCAACATTCAGTAGGGTTATGTATGAGGATTAAATTATCTTCTATGATTTTGGCCCTGTTGCTGGCCATAAACTGAGTAATAATTACATTGTCTCCTGTTAGGTAATAGGATACAGTTGTACATATCCTCATGTTCCACTGCCTGCAATCATGTGCACCTCGTCCTTGCAATAAGGGAGAAGTGTATGAGTGCTGTGCATGTGTTTAGATGATGTGCCTGACAAGGTTGTGTAATTGAATTGAACAGTCTGCAGCTCTGTTAAGTGTATTGGGGGACTAGAATACCTGAATACTGTCAGTGTTTTGATTGATAGAGGCTGGAAACAGGTATTGAACAGTGGCATATAGAACTTAAAAGGTTCATCTACTGCCCTATCAACCTCAACCACTGGCATAAATTCTTTGAATGTCTTACAGCAGATCCTTGATCTTTCATCCCAACCATTGACTGGCATGATCATCTTTATGCATTGCTTTCTGAGTGTTTCTCTGGAGAGTTTGATTCAAATGTTGGTCCAAATGCAAAATCTTTTACAGTGCATTTACTTCAGGTGCATTCTGGAAAGATATCTTCAAATTGTGTTTCATCTAGTTGATATTCCCAGTCTGTGGAGACTTAAAAAGATATTGATATTGATTAGCGTAACTCCTCATCTTTGAAGGATAATCAGTACACATAACCAGGCACATCACAAGCGCTGGTTGAAATTAGCCATAAGATTTATTATGACAATAGGCTTTCTTAAATCACAGCATATTCTGTGAGCTTCACATGAGCAAAGAATTTCTTTGTACCCTGGTGTATACGACAATAAACTAATCTAATCTAATCAGATGTTACATTCTTTCACAAAAACTGCTTTAACATTTACACTAAAAGTTGAGTTGATGTTCTGTAATTCTAGAATATGCTTGAAATAACATATATTCATGCAAGCTATTTATGCCCACTGCTGTACATTCAGCAATAAATTGTACCAGACTTTGCATGGATGAATCACAGAGAGGAATTGAATGATGCCAAAGAAAAATAGATACAACTTACACATCATACCACCCAGTTAAATTTATAAATGCCAATGCTTATTAAACTTTGTATCAATTCATAGCAGTATGCTGTTCTTCTGTGCTCCACTGAAAAAAATGTTCAAAAAAATACATAGACTAAATTATTATTGCTTTAAATATTGGTAGATTTTTTAAAAATTAGCCTCATTCGGGTTTGAGGAATATGCTTTGTGCAATAGTAGCCTAAATTTAAAGCATTTACGAGTATGTCTTTAGTCTATCAGTAAGAATGCCAATAAGCTCCTGGAGCTGACTTTCCAGTTTTTTGACAAAAATGATCTAAATCTTACAATCATGCTGTGCCATAGAAAAACAACTTAACATGGTTAAATAATGCCCAGTTGCATGAAACAAACACCCCAGATATAATTCTGTCCATTGCCATCTAACAAAGCCACAGTATTGGTATTGGTTTTGGTTTTTTATTGTCACTTGCACTGAGGTACAGTGCTGTATTTTCCTCCAGTTACCTTTGCCTGCAACAGTACTGTTGTACATTTATCTGTCTGCTCGTTTGGCTCTGCAACACATGCACGCAATTTTCCAGGTCAGAGTTAATTAAATATTTTCTAGCTCCTGAGCGCCATTTATGGTACCTAAATAGCAACAAAGGTTTCATGGCTCAGAACAGTATCCCCATTCCTAAGTGAATGAGAGAATGAAATTAACAAATAACTATTGGAAACTCTGGCACATAAATAAATAAACAGCAATGTTTGAAGGAGAATCAGAAGAAGACAGAAATTCCCTCATGATTTTGTGGAGGTTCTGCTGGCACAAATAAGTCAAGAAAGGATGGAGGATCAAATGCCTAATAAGAAAGTAATGCCATAAAATAGTAATAGGTAGCAAAGGCAATTAATGCCACCCCGACCTTTCTCATTCTAAAGCTGAGTATATTGTACTTAGAGTAAGACCGCACAGAAACAGACCCTTCGGCCCAACCCATCCACGCCGACCATGGTGTGCACCAAGCTAGTCCCATTTACCCACGTTTGGCCCATATCCCCCTAAGCCCTCCTATCCATGTACTTATTCAAATGTATTTTAAATGTTATTGTACCAGCCTCAATCACTTCCTCTGGCAGCTCATTCTATATATGCACCACCCTCTGTGTGAAGAAGTTGCCCCTCAGGTCCCTTTTAAATCTTTCCACTCATGCCTTAAACCTATGCCCTCTAGTTTTTCGTTCCCCTTCTGTGGGGAAAAAAACTTACATTCGCCATCTATACCCCTCATGACTTTATACACCTCTATAAGGTCATCCCTCAATTTCCTTTGTTCTAAGGAATAAAATCCTCGCCTGCCCAACCTCTCCCTGTAACTCAGGCCCTTGAGTCCTGGTAGCATCCTTGTAAATCTCCTCTGCTCTCTTTCCAGTTTAATGATGTCTTTCCTATAACAAAGTGACCAGAACTGTACACAATACTCCAAGTGCAGTTTCACCAACATATTGTACAACGTAATGTCTCAACTCTTAAACTTAATGCATAAGTACTACCTTGGTTTGATTTCCAAAATGCAGCACTTCACACTTATGTGAATTAAATGCCATTTGCAAATCCTCAGCCCACCTACCTAGCTGATCAAGATCCCCCTGCAATTTTTGACAAACTTCTTCATTGTCTACAATGCCACCTATTTTAATATCATCCGCAAACTTACTAATCATGCCTTGTAATTCTCACCTAAATTGTTTATATAAATAACAAACAACTAAGGCCCCAGCACCGACCCCTGTGGCACACCACTAGTCACAGGCCTCCAGTTTCCTTTTTCAGAATCAGAATCAGGTTTATTATCACTGACATATGCCATGAAATTTGTTGTTTTGCAGCAACAGTACAGTGCAAGATGTAAAAATTACTATAAGTTACCAAAAAATAAATAAATAAAATGGTGCAAAAGAGGAATAACGAGGTAGAGTTCATGGACCATTCAGAAATCTGATGGTGGAAGGGAAGAAGCTTTTCCTGAAATGTCGAATGTGGGTCTTCAGGCTCCTGTACCTCCTCCCTGATGGTATTAATGAGAAGAGGGCATGTCCTGGATGATGAGGGTCCTTAATGATGGATGCCACCTTCTTGAGGCACCGCCTCTTGAAGGTGTCTTCATTGGTGAGGAAGGTTGTGTCTGTGATTGAGCTGGCTGAGTCAACAACCCTCTGCAGCCTCTTTGATCCTGTACATTGGAGCCTCCATACCAGGCTATAGATGCTTTCCACTGTACATCTATAGAAATTTGCAAGAGTCTTTGGTGACATACCAAATCTCCTCAAACTCCTAATGAAGTAGAGCCGCTGGCATCCTTTCTTGGTGATTGCATCAATGTGTTGGACTCAGGATAGATGCTCTGAGATGTTGACGCCCAGGAACTTGAAGCTGCTCACTCTTTCCACCTCAGACCCGTCAATGAGGACTGGAGTATGTTCTCCCGACTTCCTCATCCTGAAGTCCACAATCAACTCCTTGGTCTTGCTGACATTGAGTGCGAGGTTGTTGTTGTGATACTGCTCAACGAGCCGATCTATCTCACTCCTGTACACCTCCTTGTCGCTATCTGAGAGTCTGCCAGCAGCAGTAGTGTCATTGGCAAATTTATAGATGATGTTTGAGCTGTGCCTAGCTACACAGTCATGAGTATAGAGAGAGTAGAGCAGTGGGCTAAGCACGCACACTTCCACAGACGAAGAAAGGATCATCTCTGATGCATAATGTTCAAAACCTTAATGCTTCTGCAATGTAATATTTCCCCAGCCTATTTACTCCTGGCAAGAATTCATTATCTTGTTGATCTGGTCAGGTGGATCACTTTATTATACTTTTCTGCTGCACTGTTTTTACTTGACTGAGTGTGGTCATAAACTATGGTTGTTGAGAGTATCACTGGTCCTCTGGACTAAATAATCATGCAAAAGCAGACTGAAAAACAGCCTTTTATTAGTTTCTTAAATAATGGAGAATCATGTTGCAGGCGGTACTGAGTAGTTGAAAGCTCTTTCTGCTGATATGGATCAGTGGGTGGTCAAATGGAGCCTTCATTACCACATGGGCCCATCAACAATACTCAGAAATCCAGCTACTCTGCAAAAGCTAACTAAATAGCCTCTCTCTGCTTCACATGGTATATAGGAAAAGAAACGAACTGTGGTGCTCATGAGACCAGGGTAGTTTTCACCGGTTTGATTCAATGGTGCACTGCAAACTGATTTGATTTATGCTACTGATGTCTAGCAACATCCCAGACATTCTGAGGAAACTAATACTGAATCAGCGACAGGGACTGAATCAAATCATATCACTAAGTTAAATATGATGTTCTATGGGTTAAAGCTGGAAGCAGCTTTAAAGATATTAGATTTGAGAAAGGCTAACTTTCATGTGAAAAAACAGAGAATGTACACAGTAAACCAGTCACATCTGTAAATGGGTAAAGTCACAATAGAGCAGAGTGGGCTGTTCAAAAAATAACTTCCTGCAATACAGGGCTAAATTATATCCCTAGCTACTGAGAACTCCAGTTAACAAAAATAAACAGCTCCTGACAGCTAAAGGCAGAACAACATAAAACTAAAAGCAATATGAAAAGACAAAATAGCTACAGGTCATAGCAAATGAGGGACAAACAAAACAGCAAAATAACAGAACAGTGAAAAGGAAATATAAGAAGAAATGAAATAGAGACATCAAACTTAACATAAAAATTAGAATTATATTGGGAAAGGAGGTGGTGGACTACAACATTAATGTTACCTCAATTGCCTGAACAGCCTTAGACAGTAGAGTTTAATCGGTTCTCTAAACCCAAGCAATGTGCGACAGAGGAGAAAGCACCCGAACTTATTTCTTCCTGCACTGATTCCATCCTTTTCCCTGGTGCAGTCCCTCCGCTACTGCATTTGTGACACTTATGATGCCCTCCTCCACTTTGACTGTTTCTAATTCCTGGTCCGAGCCAGCTCATTTTTACCATGGATGTTCAATCCCTCTACACCTCCATCCCCCACCAGGATGATTTGAGGGCCCTCCACATCTTCCCTGAAGAGAGGCCCAACCAGTTCCTGAATGCTTGAAGAACTTGAAAATATCACTAGTTTTGTTTCAATTTCCACCCTTCTCTCACCTTCACATGGTCCATCTCAGACTTTTCCCTTGCCTTTCTGGATCTCTCTGCCTCCAATTCAGGGGATAGACTAGACACAAACATCCATTACAAGCCTACAGACTCCTGGAAGGAATTCATTGAATTCTCTCGGTTTCTCCACTTTCATTGCATTTGCTCCAATGACAAGACTTTCCACAGAAGTGCCTCTGAGATGTCTTCCTTCTACCTGAACCATCACATCCCCTCTACCATAATTGACAGATTCCTTGACTACATCTCTTCTATTTCCCACATCTTTGCTCTCAATCCCCCTCCTCCTGGACAGAGCAAGGAAATAGTTCCCCTGGCTCTCACTACCAACCCACTAATCTTTGTATTCAACACATCATTGTTCACAATCTCCACCAACTTCATCGTGATTTCACTACCAAACACATTTTCCCCTCACCTCCCCTTTCAGCATTTCAAAGGTGCTGTTCCTTTTGCTGATCCTTGCTGGTCTCTATTCCATCCCCAACAACCGTCCCCTTTAGGCACCCCTCTCCCCTATTTACTTCTCCCCTTCCTGCAATCCAGGAACCCTAACAGTCCTTCCAGGTGAAGAGTGATTTACTTGCATTTTTTTCCAATCTATTCTGCATTTGATGTTCACAGTGAGGCCTTTCCTATACTGGAAAAACCAAATGCAGATTAGGTGCCCTCTTTGCAGTGCACCTGCATCGTCCTCAGGGACAAGTCAGTGCTCCCTGTTGCCTGATACTTCAATTATCCATCCCACTCCAACTCATACCTAACTGTCTGTGGCCTTCTGCATTATTATAAAGAGGCCCAATGCAAGCTTGAGGAGTAGCACTGCATCTTCCACCTGGGCACATTGCAGCCTTCTGGACTCAATATTGAGTTCTACAAGTTCAGGTAAATGGCTTTCTCTGTCTGTATCAGAACTGAACAAGTCCACTGTAAATCATCCATTTGGGTTAATGATTCTGTTTTCCCTCTCTCTATTAGCACAGCCTGAACTGCTGGGCATCTCCCATTCCCTACATTCTACAACTTTTCACATTCCTTTGTCTGCATTCTCACTCACTAACTGCCACCCACCCGGGACATTCTCTCTTCTCTCCTTTTCCATCGGGTAGAAGATACAGGAGCCTGAGGGCACGTACCACCAGACTTAAAGACAGCTTCTACCCCACTGTGATAAGACTATTGAACGGTTCCCTTATACAATGAGATGGACTGTGACCTCACGATCTACCTTGTGACCTTGCATCTTATTGCACTGCACTTTCTCTGTAGCTGTGACACTTTACTCTGTACTGTTATTGTTTTTACCTGTACTACATCAATGCACTCTGTACTAACTCAATGTAACTGCACTGTGTAATGAATTGACCTGTACGATCGGTTTGTAAGACAAGCTTTTCACTGTACCTCGGTACAAGTGACAATAATAAACCAATACCAATACCAATACCTCATGTCAAAGGTTTGGGTCTTTTCTTTTCCTCTTTCTAATTGCCCCCATTAACCTATTGGCCAGATGATCTCCACAATTTATCCCTTATCCTCACAGGAACCCTGGCCAAACCCAATCAGAGATATTCTCCTTGTTCGTTCCATCCCTCCCCCATCTCCGCTGCAACTCAAAACTGACTTATTCTCTCTCTTTACCAGGTCTGTTGAGGAATCTGAAACTTTCATCTGTTTCTCTTTCCAGAGATGCTGCCTGACCTGCTGCATTTGCAGCATTTTCTATTTTTATTTCAGGTCCCAAAACTCCCTGGGGACATATTCTGATTGCAAACCATGGTTCAAACTACAAATGTTATATCAAATTAGCCAAAATTTCACCCTGGCTGATACCACTGTGCCATAAGCAGTTTATTTAAGTCCAGAAGTTGGGTGGTCTGAAGAACACCTGAATCTGATACTTTCTGAATTCAAAGGTAGAAATTCTAGTGCTGGGCAAGAGGCTAATGATTAACATTTGGCATGTCATCAGTGTTTATCAAGAAAATATAATTAGAGAAAATCAGTAAAGCAAATATAACATCTATGAATCAAATGCATATTCGAATATTCCATTCCATTTATTTCTAAATTGTGTTACTGTGTTCTTTTAAAAATGCAACCTGTGAACCCTTTTCAACTAAATCGGGTAGCAGGTGAATATTTCTGCAGGTTCAATGTTTTTTTTTGGAATTGCTTTAGATGGTGTGGTACTTCACAGTGGCTCTCTAACATATTTATTTTTATTTCAAATTTTCTAGCAGCTGGAATTTTTCTTTACCTTTTGTTTGAGAGAATTGCATCGTTTTCACAAATGTTTGAAATTCCCGTAAATATCAGTGAGGCTATATGCAAGCCCACAGCAATCCAGACAGTTTCCTTTCGGGAATTTTAGAAAACAAAAACTTGTTGCTCAAATAACTGTTCATGATTTGGCCAGTAGGCGGAGTAATAGATTTGTAAATCTGAAGAATCATGCAGTCTTCCTTCTTTAGAAGCATTCCCTCAGGATCAAGAATGACTTGATTCCTCCCAAGATTTCTGAGGTAAACAGCAGAACCTTCCACAAATGGGGCTGGGCTGGAGGACAGTTTATGGGGTGATGTGCTGTTTCCCTGTTTATACTTGGCTTCTGTGTGCTCATGATGCATGGACCTGAGGTTCTCGATACCATCCCGAATGCTCTTTCTCCACTTTGCAGAGTCATGGGCCAGAAGTTCCCAAAAGTCATTGGGGGATGTTATGTTTTTCTGCACTGATCACTATTGCATTTAACATTGCAATCAGTGGTGCAAGGTCAGTTCTCCCCAGTGACCACAAAATCCTGCCTTAGAGTATGGATTCCAGTAAGCCAAGCTGACTGAGTTGAGCACAATCTGAGACAACAACACAGGCAGCATTATGCTGGACAAACAATCAGATTGAAAAATTGCTGGCAAAGTTTCAAGTAAAAAGCAATAATTATATTCATATTTTGGTCATTCTACAGAAAATGAAACAAAACTTGGAACAGTAAAAGAAAATTTAAAAAACCTGCAGATTCTGGGAATCTAACATTAAAACAGAAAATTCTGGGGAAGCTCAGCAGGTTAGGCCACATCTGTGGGAAGAGAAACATTTAACATCTCAGGCCATCAGAACAGAAAAATTGGAACATATATGGAATTAAGAGAATATTTGAAATATTATCAATTTTTAAATAAATACAACGATATTATTATTTTATTCTTTCAACAAATCCATAATTTTTAAATGATTGCCTAAGAAAATTAGAATCCATACTTGTAGAGTTAGTTTTCAGAACCAGCAAGGTTAGTCGGCATTAATAATGGTTTACATCATTAACAAATTTCATTTATTCATAATCAACAGGGCTTAACATTTTGATTGTTTTTAATCAGTGAGAATAACACTTCAAATGTCAAATAAATGATTTCTCTGCTTAATGTTTGTGCAAAGATTGCAGAAGCCTGGGAGGCCGGGGGTTGGTTGGTGGTGGTGGTGGTGGTGTGGTGTGTGTGTGTGTGTGTGTGGTGTGTGTGTGTGTGTGTGTGTGTGTGTGTGTGTGGTGTGTGTGTGTGTGTGGTGGGGGGGGGGGGGGGGGGGTAGGGTGGGAAGGGGGTGATGTGTGGGGGGCGGGGTAGGTTGGAAGGGTGGGAAATGTAGTGTATCACTGACTTCAGTTTCCGGACTTGCATATTTAACAACATCTTTGTGAATGCCAGGTATTACAATAAAAACAAAATACTGTGACTGCTGGAAATATCAAATCAAAACAATATTGGAAATACTCAGCAGATTAGACAGAAGCTGACAGATACTGTCAGTTTACATAGAAGTGAGCGTAAATGTTGTCAATTTGTTATCATTATAATTGTAGACTCCAGGCCAATATGTCAGGTTGGACTCGCATTTATCAAACTGGAAGATATGACAAGTGAACATTTAAAATGGACAGAGATGGTAAGCAGGTTATGCTTAGGGTGGGGAAACTTGTGTCAGAATACTTTCTGACAAGATGGACTGCAACCTTGGTACTTCTTTCCTGCAAGGATCTTTGACCATTTTTTCTAATTTAATGTGCTTCCTTTGTTACTTTCCTCACCCCAGCTTCTTTGGCTCTTCACATGTGTTTTTAATGCCTGTATTTATTTGATTTTCTTTATTAGGCCTCCTATAGTCTCACAGCAATATTACCAATGCTGGTTGACCATCACTGTATTCAACTTAAGCATTCTTCTGGACATTCTATATATTTTTCTCATGCATATTTCTTTCTTCCCGTTTCTGTTTGGCTCTGTTCTATTTTATTCTATGTCTGTGATAGCTTCCAATTCTGACATTTGATCCACATCCAAAGTTGTAACTCTTCTTTTCTCTCTAATGAATTAACCTACACTACTGTTTCCTATCCTTATTTCCGATAAATGGACAATAATGCTTGATAATTCCAAAAACATACCATTGGTTAATGGGACAGTCACACAACATTTAGCCTGCACCCCTTTTATACTGTTTATCTGCAATTTTTCTGTTAAAACAGGAACCTTATATTGTGTGATTGTAGATATTCAGAGAGTTCCAATCCCTATGCTTGAAGATTAAATGTTTGGAATGCATACATGGAATTATCAGCATTCTGAAAATATTTTAAACTACCAAAGGTGCCTTGAGTGTACAAGCAAGTTCCTTCTTAATGGTAGGGCTACATTTGGGCTCTTGCCATCCATATGCAACAAGGCACTAGTCAGCAAAATAGTTAGAGGTTAGAACGATATGGAGTGGCTGCTAGACATCCAGCTCCACCAGCTTTTTGGTTTGTAAAAGAATAAGTAATATCACAGGAATGCTACATTCTAGCATACATGCACTCTTATTAGCAAAACAAATATGCTATCTACAAGAACTGCAGTAAACCACATCATCTATGAGGACCAAAATAAAAATTAAGATGATTGCTGGCTCTATTTGGAATTAGAATTGGTTTATTACTGTCACTTGTACCAAGGTACAGTGAAAAACATGTCTTGCATACCGTTCATACAGATCAATTCATTACACAGTGCATTGAGGTAGTACAGGGTGATACAATAACAGAATGCAGAATAAAGTGTTGCAATTACAGAGAAAGTGTAGTGCAGGTAGACAATAATGTGCAAGGTCATAACAGGGTAGATTGTGAGGTCAAGAATCCATCTTATCGTACTAGGGAACCATTCAATAATCTTATAACAGAGGGATAGAAGCTGTCCTTGAGCCTGGTGGTATGTGCTTTCAGGCTTTTGTATCTTTTACCTCATGGGAGAATGTCCAGGGTGGGTGGGGTCTTTGATTATGCTGGCTGCTTTACTGAGGCAGCGAGAAGTATAGACAGAGTCCATGGAGGGAGGCCTGGTTTCCGTGATGTGCTGAGCTGTGTCCACAAATCTCTGCAGTTTCTTGCAGTCCTGGACAGAGCAGTTGTCAACCCATGATGCATCCAGATAGGATGCTTTCGATGGTGCATCAATGAAAGTTGGTGAGTGTCAAGGGGGACATGCCAAATTTCTTTAGCCTCCTGAGGAAGTAGAGGCACTGGTGAGCTTTCTTGACCATGGCATCTACATGGTTGGACCAGGACAGGTTATTGGCGATGTTCACTCCTAGGACTTAAGCTCTCAACACTCTCAATCCCAGCACAGTTGATGTAGACAGGTGCATGTGCACCGCCCCCCCCTTCCTGAAGTCAATGACCAGCTCTTTGATCTCATCCTGATGGAACCACTCAGTCCCTCTTAACTTCATATGCAGATTCCCCATGACAATATTTGGAAATAATTTAGAATCTTAGTTATTTCATAAGGACTAAGAAGTTATATTATGTATGGAACAGTGGGTTGAATTGAGCCCAGCCGATCCAAATAATTTATAGGGATTAAGGAAGCAAGCCTGAAGAAGACCTATAGATAGACAGGCATTAATGGATGAGGGGGTGGGGGCAGGGTTACATTTTTGTGTAACCTGGCAGAGCATCAACACACACCCCAATAAAAATCATTTGCAAAGGTCATTGCCCTTTTTATAAATGGCCTTCAGCAGCTCCTTCATTAGTCACTGATAAGTGCCAAGTACCAATTAGTGAGTGGGTGCCACACCAAGTGCCTATTACCAGTTTTCATGGACTCTGAAGCCCCCATTTCTTCCAGTGGGTTTTGAAGGACACTATCGAGAATTAAAGAGGCTTCAAAACTAGAGGAGTTTAGACAACTGAGGGAGTTTCATTTTCAATGTGATCAAAACATACCTGCCTAGAAGCGGGAATGGCGATCATCCCAAGAGTAATAGTTTATTAGTAAAGTGTGATTTACATTTTAGATGTCATTGAAGCCATATGACACAATGCCATGTCTTTCTAAAGTCATTTCTAAAGTCTGTTCCTTATTTCAATTAGGCATCCAAGAGCCTTGAAAAATGTTTTTTTTTGCGAAGTCAACCAGAAGATAATTGTGTTAGACAAATTTCCCAAGGCATTAGCAGTTACTAACTTTCCTTTTTTTAAGCATGACTTAGAAATATCACACATACTAAAGGATAAAATTCAAAACTTCAAAAATCAGAGCATTAAATTAAATCTCCAAACAGGGGTGCTTCAGTGACTTCAGTGAAAATGTAGCTGTTTTCACAATATATGTTGCGTGTTTTGACTGTTCACAAGTACAGCAAACTATTGCATACCCTCGTCTACGTATTAACCCCAGCAGATTCCTTTTGTCAGGGCCATCTCAATACATTTGACGGTTTTCTGATGCTGCTCCTACTGGGCTAAATAGTCAGTGGGAGGGAAGTGACTGCAGACTGAAGTGTAGCGTGGTTAGCAACATGGATTAAGGTTCAAAGTTTCATTACCTTACGTCATTTCCATTCTCTAGCCTTTCTGAGAAGGCATTCTCTCCATCCCGTTGCAAAATAGAAGATCGGTTCTTCTGTACGAGATGAGGAACTAAAGGAAATAAACCTTCAAAGAAATACACGCTTTATTCTTAAATATAAGCAAAATATTACCAGTGCTGAAAATCTGAAATAACAGCAGAAAGTGCAAGAAATCTGCCCAGCGTCTACATACATAGAAACAGTATTTACATTTTAGGTTAGTGTCCTATCATCAGAGACGGGTGAGGTTAGCGTCTGTTTTCCACCAATGTAGGCCTGCATATTATACCATATAACATAGCATGAATATTGCATATTATTAATACATCACATCAACATGGAAGCATGGAATATTTCCAGTTTTAAGAAATGTAAGTGGCTGTGGTTTCAGTTTAATTGAAGACAATAACTGTAATTGTAACAATAATCGAAACATCGTAGTTACAATTTTCTTTCGAGTTAATATTGCCTCCCTATTACAAAGATAAGCTGAAGTTTTTAAAGTTGCAAAATTATTCTGCAAGAATCTTAGCAACCTTCACTTGTTTTGCAGTTCAAACTATACAGCTGGATGGTTTCACATAAAGGGACAATTATTCCTGTCATCCTCATAATTAAGGACAGATACTAAAAAGCCTTTAAAACCAAAATATGCTACAATCTCCGCGACTTGTTCCCATCCGGTACCAATCCCTGACGTGTTTCCACCTCCTGCCCGTTCCCTGGATTCAGCAGATCTCTCCAACCAAGATAGGGGCGTTCTTTCATTTGATGATAATGCAGGAGACTGATTCCCTCCTCGCTCTAAATGGTTTAATCCGGAACAGGTATAATAACCAGAGCAAAGCGAACGACGTTTTCACTGCCTCCACTTGGGACGTGCAAACATCGAAGTGCAAAACAAGCCGCGCTTTCTGAATGAAAGCAGCGAAAACCGATCTCTGCGGGCTAGCAGTCAAGAGTCCGGGGGAATTGGCACTTGGGGCATTTGGACTGAGCATTCGTGAATGCGCTGGCTGAAGCCACCTGTTCCGTTTCAAGTTGGGGTGCTAGAAGTTAGCAGCAATGAATTCGACGTTAGTGAATCAGACTGCCAGTCTTGTGTACTCTAACCGCACCGATTCTCCGGATTCGATCATCAGATGCTGTAGCAATAACTACTCCTCGGTGGTGACCGACGAGGACTTCGTGCTGACCGCTCCCGATGAGAGAAACCTTTACATCATGAGAGTGGTCCAGATCGCAGTGATGTGTGTCTATCTCTCACCGTCGTTTTCGGGATATTTTTTCTCGGCTGTAATTTGCTGATCAAATCAGAAGGCATGATCAACTTTTTGGTCAAGGACAGGAGACCTTCCAAAGAGGTAGAAGCCGTAATTGTCGGTCCATATTAACAGCGCCCACTAAAACAACAAAATGATGACAGCGTTTCAGATTGCTGATAACGCCTTTGCCATGAACTCCTGTAGACATGCCCTGCACCAGCCCAGAGATATAAAGGGACCTTTTGTGCAGATCAGTATTTCAAGCGTAGAAAGAGGAAACCAAGCACTTGGGATGGACCCTGACAATGTCTGGTTAACAGTGGACTTTGGTCAGAAACGTAACGGCGATATTTTGGACCGTCTTCTGGCATTGACCAGACACTGACTATACCCTGTCTGAAGCCATTTGCCAATTTCTTTCTGTGGCCAAAGTAGATCAATAAAGAATGTATAGGAATCATTGCACAAGGCAAAAAGAGCAGTTCAAAACTTGCTACGTGAACGACTTTCCCGACTGCTGAGTTGTAGATATAATCGCCTTCTTTATTGCGCTCTGATATTTTTGTAAAATAGTTATCCTTTTATTGGAAATCGGCAGTGCATCTTGGACGTCCGTCGCTTACAATTTTCCTACAAAACATTTCAATCCCTTTTTTTGGCAAAACCGTGTAATGTCAAATGTATTTTTAATGTAATTGTATAAATTGCAATTTAATAGGAATTATCTATTTCAGAACGGCAGGTTGTCAGTACGGTCACTGAGCCTTTAGCATATATCCGCACGGGTAACAAACGTGTTATGAGAAGTCCACAGCATTTTGTATTGCAAAATATGATTAAAATATATACATTTATTTTTGGGATTGTTATTTCTCTGAATGATGAATAAAAAGTTAGCTTTAGAAGATTTAGCGATGAGCTGTTTATTATGAATTAATGTGAAAAGTTATGTCAGCTGTGGGAAAAGGGGAGACGTTGACAATCAGTGCTCCCCAGAGCGATACTGATCGCTCGCTGATCGCTGAAGTCTTTCTCCAGCTGTCTAAAGATAACCTAGTGGTATCTGAACTCATTGAAATGGCTCGACAGCGAAATTGAGTAGTTTTAACCCCCTGTGGATTTATACCAGCATTCTAGAAATCGGGCGTTACTATATACTGAAGAACAGACGAGTTCGCAATAACCCTTCGCCCTGGAAACGATAATAAACAAACGTGAGTATTATAGTTGGAGAGGACGCCACAAACCGTAAAACAGGACCCTCTTATGATATCTCCTGTTGGATGGAAAGTCAATGCAGAACCGGGAGCTCAGCGAAAACACTTTAGTTTGTTTCTTCCGCAGCTGTTGCTTCGCTCTACGCGTGCAGCGAGGATGTTTTGTTACCTTCCGTGCGGAAAGGGAGGTGTGGAGGGGAAGCGGGAGAGATGGGACTCTTAACAGCGGAGGCCTGGGCGCTCCAAAACTCATTGGCAATATCTAAATTACTATTTCGACATGTACAGACGGTAGTTTGGATGTCCCCAGAAATACTGGGCGTGTATGATGCATGCACAGTTCATTTGTACATATAATGATCTGTTAGTTCTTTGCATTTATCGCAAATACATTTTTTTTGCGTAGAAATAACAAAACAGAGAGAGGGAACAAGTATTCCAGCCAACTCTAAAACGAAGATCAGCAAATGCTGACTTGAAGTTCCAGGGAACAATTAAATACATTTACATCGCTTTCGGAAATTCATCGGGATCTTCCCAATATCTTATTGGATGCTGGTCGGAAATTGGTTGACTTAATTGGCGAAAACGATTTAAATACCACAGTTCTTCTGAGTTACCGCCCTTATTTTACTTGATGTCAGCGCTGCGTTATTTTGTTCTCTTGAGTACCCGGACAAGGCAAGCGATGAGCACAAGATTTGTTTTTATTGCGATGCCTTCTTGAATGGAAACTTTGTTATTCCTTGATCGCTCGCAATAATTCCAAGGGCAGGAGGTGGAACTTCAGCAAGAAGCCGCTTCAGTGGATAAGAGCTTTACACATAATACACTAATCACAAATGGGAATAATCGAACTATTTTAACCTCTGCGTGAATTTAGGCATCATTAATACAAAAGGTTGAAGGCCTGCTTAGTCATTTGGCCACGTTCTAAGAAATAACTGTACAAGACCAATTTTATTTCTGGTTGAGCTGACCACTATTCACCACTCCGTCAACGCCACGAAATAACACTGATGGATTACTTAACTCGCTCATTGCTTCCAGCAGTTCGCTGTGCGCAAATTAGTTACGGGATTTATCTTCAGAGCAAAAATTAATTCACCAATTAAATCTGTTATATTTTGAAATGTTTATATGAGAGATGTAGAAGCCAAATGCGTAAGATTAGCTGTGTTTTAGGGCCAGAGAGTTTAGCTAAGCAGTAGCATAGAATCATAGAAACGTGCAGGACAGAAACGAGCCCTTCCAGCCCGCCTCGTCCACGCCGACCTTGATCCCATTTGCCCACATTAGGCCCATATCTCTCTCCGCCTGGAAAGTACCTGTCCAACCGCCCTTTAAGCGTTATCATTGTAGCTGCCTCTGCTACTGCCTCTTGCAGCTTGTTTCAGGTAGTCACCATCCTCTGTGTGAAAATCTTACCTCCTCAGATTTTCTTCACATTTCTCCTCTCTCATCATTAACCCGTCCACTCCAGTTCTAGACTCCCCTGTCCTGGGAAAAAGAACCTGACAAACTACCTATACCCCTCATAATTTTATAAACCTTTATAAGGTCACCTGTTAGCATTCCACATAGCAGTGAGAATAAACCCACCAATCTCTCCTCATAACCACAACCTTCCATTCCAGGCAGAAGTCCTGATGAGTCTCCCCTGCACTCTCTCTACTGCAATAGTCTGCATTGTTTGTCATTATAATTCACTTGGATCTTTTGTAATAAGACCTCAGATTTTCAGGACATTTTACAGCAAGAACAGTTTGTACAAAGCTTAAATTCATGTCAATTCGAGTGGTTGCCTTTGATTTCGTTGGAAAAGGCTGCAAACAGTGCAGCCAACGGGTAAGTGCTGAATCACTGATAGCAACAATTCTCAGCATCAAGACTGCATGCACAGAAATCCCAAAGTGGCAATCGTTTCATGATGAAATGACAGCATTTGGTGACAGTTTACAACATTACTACCGTAAATATCTGGGCTGGCAATGTAAACTGATGTCTGCAAAAAGCAGGAGACTAAACAAACTTAAATATATTTAAAGGAAATTAAAATTAGGCAGTGAAGGCATCTTACATTGCCATGGGATTTCTGAATTTGGCTTCCTTTGGTTGTATGGCCATGTATATGTGTAATACAACAAAAAAAGTGTAATTGCATTTTCACCATGGTTACTATGCAATTTCCTTTTTAGCAACATATATAATACAGTTAGTCATAGAATTCTTGCAAACTGCACAAGTATTAAGATGTTTCTAAAGACGCTGAAGGATAATAAATAGAAGAGTTAAACTATGGTATGAATACCCTGGTATTTAAAAATGTTAGAGGTGACATGAAAACTGCAAATTCAAAACATATTAAATTACAAATACTGAATGCATCAACATAATTCCTTTTACCTAACATTAAGATACAATGAATGAGCTTCTGCAGAAAGCCCTTCCTGATCCCATGAAAAATGAGACTTGCATCTGTAGCAATATTCATTTAACTCTGCAGACAGCAGTTGAATGGTCAAAGCTTAAGATGATCTACCTCTTCTCTCACCCATGCATTGCCACCTCTAAAAATCCTTTCACCCTTCAATAAAGGATTGTCTTGCATGAAACACTGCAAAGTCATGCAGACAAAGCTGCAATTTTTTATTAGCAGGCAGAATTCCAATGCATTAATCAACATTGCTTTTCTCATGTGACCTCTTGTTTTCTCATCATTCCTATAAGATACTCCCCACTGGTGATAGAAAGCTATAAATACTCAGATCAGGGCTTGTGAAACAGGTGACACCAGTTCCAAGGAGCTAAGGCCTTAGAATTCCTTGCTTGCAGACAGCAAAATCTCAGCTGTAGAATGTAATGAGGCCTAAATATTTTTCTAGCATTTGGAAGGTTGGAACCAAAGGAGTGTTCTCCTCCTGTGAGAGGGAAATGTATGCCACCCCCTGCGGCTCTACTACCATTCTGATGGGTCTGCAGCTCACCTCTTTTTTCTGCATGAATAGACTATGATAGCATTACAACTTCTATCCATATTCCCCCACCAATGCAAAAGATTATGGAGATGCTGGAGTTCAAAGCCTCATAAACACTCATTTGAACTTCTAATGATGCTGCAAAGACTGGCACCAATGGCTTCCCTCACAAGGGCCAACCTGCAGCATCCACGGATATGACCACACAGCTCACAATAAAACACAGACTACAGATAGTTGGTGACTAGCCGCCGCACCATATGCTCAGCCATATTGTTTCTTGAAGAACTTTCCAATCCCCATAACTCACTACCTATCCAACTCATTCTGCCAACTTGCATATCAGTGCTTGAACGTCATGGACCAAGTTCTGGGTGCTCTCCAGAAGGATTTTTTCCCCTTGGTGATGTTTTGTAGACTAAGTCTTCAGATGAAGCATGAAGAAAGAGGAAGGAACACAGCACAGAAAGTCTTAGACAGAGTGTTATGTGACCCTATGCAACACCATATACTGTAACTGTTGTCCCTGGATGTGTGATTGCTTGAAGAAAGAAAAGAGATGCAAGCAGTAAGCAAACACCCTGATAGGCATGACCCAATGATCAAAATCCTTCTTACACCTGGTCCAGAGGTGATGGAATTATCCTCTTCTAGGTTATAACTCACCTGTTAGTGTAAGCCAGTTTCTCTTGCAGAAAAGGAAGAGAGAATTTGTGATGGGTTCTTATTTAGGAGGGGTTTTTTTTAGTTAAATATGGTGGAATCACATAGCATGCATGCCAAGCAAGAGAAGTAGCCAATTGTGGGTGGAGGGAGGTGATCATTTTCTGGGCAGTAGCCCATTGTAAAATAAGAAAGGGAGCAGTTGATGACCTCACATTTTCTGCATTGTATTGCATGCCCACTCATCTAACTCATCCCCTTAAAGCCCCTTTACATCCTCCTTCTACTCACAATCCCACCTCGCTCAGTATCATCAGCAAACCTGGACATTTTTAGTCTCCTCAACCAAATCATTGATACAGATTGTGAATAGCTGGGGCCTAAAGATCACTCCCTGGAGTACCTCAGCATGCCAACCTGACAATTACTCATTTATTCCCACTCTTGGCTTTCCCTCTGGTCATGGTCGGTCCTGATGCCAGCCCTGCCTACAGATCCTCCTGACACTGGCCCTGGGTCTTCAGGCCCTCCTAATGCCAGACATGGTCACTTCCAGTGCTGGGCAACAGGTCATTTGATATTAGCCCTCTCTTGATGCTAGTCCTGGGCTTTGGGACCCTCTGACACAGGGTGCCAGGCCTTGGGATCCACTCAGGACCGGGAACCTAAATAGATCTGGGAATAGGGACCCATCTTGGCCTTGACTACGGACCAGGAATGAGATAACAAGGGACCACGTCGAGTCTAGTTCTGCCTTCTGGGCCCAAGGCCATATTCAGGTTTAAGTATACTATATTTGTCAGCATGACTCTGCCAGTATAAAATGGATGCAGTATTTGCGGGGATTGGTCTTCTGCAGTATAACAGTGAGTACGAACTGGTGGATCCCAGTCTGGAAGGTGGAAAGGGCCACTGAACTTGTGGTAACTAGATTAGTATGGGTGCAGTGAACAAAGCAGGGGACAAAGAGAGTGAGAGAGCAGTTGGGTGGAGGGCAGAATGAAGCAGTAAGGGGGCAAGGAGTAGAGCAGTGAGAACTGTGACACATGTGCCTTTAAACTTAACTAAAAAATCCTGATCTATTAATGTACAGTTAAAATAGAATGATTTGGTGAATGGCTGCTGGATGTGGATTGGACTGTAAGGCTGGGTCTCCTAGCAAAAGCATTGTGCTCCATTACACTTGGTCATGCAAAAATGTCAGGCCAGAGCTCCAAGTCTCTGTACATTTCTGGCTACTCAGGAAAGATGTGTAACACCAGAGAGGGTATGGTGAAGATATGCAAGGATGTTGTTCAGGCTGCAGTTACTGTCTACAAGTTGGCCTTTGCTTTTTCTATGTCGTAATAATGACTTGACTTTAAAAGTCCTTCATTGGCTGCAAGTTGCTTTGGGCATCAAGAGGTAGTGAGCAGCATTACAGAACCGCAAGGCCTTTCTTACAGCCTGACAGCACAAAAATGGACTGTTTTCCTACTGCCTGTTAATCATGCTGGCATATTGTGTCCGTTTTACGAGCCCTAATTTTGTTTTATAATTTCTAGTGTGGAACCATATTAAATGCATTTTGTAAATTAAAAATGTTATAGTTGCTGATAATATAAGCAAAAGAGGTAGATTTCAATCTGAGGATTTATCACTACTGTCAAAATGTCCCATGGATATTGGGTCTGCAGGTCCATAATATTATTGTCTTGTTCAACTGCTGTGCTTGATTGTCCTTTTAATTTTTACATCCAAACCTCAAGCTTTATGGCTCCCACCCTTGTTGATTTTGCTTTGTGCAGGAAGAACTAATTGCTAAAGTTTAAAACTCAAGACCTCTGCCTTAATCCCACAGATATCCTCTGGCTTCATCAAATAAAGATTTTAAACCTTGCACACCAGCCAAAGCAATCAGAAAACAATGATCTCTTCTTGGGGTGGTTGCCACTGGTGGGCCTTTAATGGCATCTTGTATAGTCCATTTAATCTGATTTCAGGCTCCCAAATCTGATTTAAGCAGTTTTCTATAGTATGTCATTCCCTTCCTTAATTCTAGTGTCTGTACTGGTCTTTTGCTTTTGAAAGAGTGTAACTAATTTTGCCAGAACTGGAAAGGAAACAGAAAGCATACAATTTCTGACAAGAGACCCATACCTGAAGAATTAACTTGCATACTTACTCCACCAATTCTTCATGATTTATTAGGTGATCCTGCATGTTATTTGTTTCAAATTTCTGACATTTACTTCTTGCTTTATTTACAGGAATAAATAAATTTAGTGAACAGCCATCGTCTTATTTATAATAACGAGCTTCACTGTATTTAAAGCTCTAATTGGAAATTGTGCCGTTATTACTTAAGATTTCAGAAAGAGCATAAATGAAATTTGACATCTGCCCTTGTAGTTCTAAGATATCCTTTGAAACAAACCTTGATTTGTCCTACAAAATGTATTGATTTAGTGTTTTTAATTTTATTTGTTTTTAAACTTTTCATTGAATTCTTTTTGAAATCCATATTTTAAAAACAGTAAGTGGAAATTATTCTTGATTATTTTAGACAATATTTAATGTGTTCTAATGGACTTCAATTGACAGTTATTTTAGCAAGGACATTAAAACATAATTGGGTTAATATTGTGCTAAACTAGTGGACTGAAGATTGTCATATGAACGCTTAAACACCCATCTGCTAATATAGCCGGGAGTGATTTCTAGTTTGTGATTTTTGCAGGCATTGACCTTCAGTAGGAGAGAACATGTAAAGATGGGAAACAGTCATTGACGGATTCCAAATAACAGTGACCTTCAAAACTGTTAACCACATACCAGCCATCACAATGAATATGGAGAATCAAAGGAAAGTTGATAATAAAGATGGATAACTGGTAAGAAGTTGATCCAGGTGATGGAGGGAGTGAAAGAGAAGAAGGAGTGCAGGAAAAGAGAAAAGGAAAGATGATTAAAAGATAGCGTCTGAACAAAATGGACAGAAGGGCAAGGACAAGAGGAAGACTATACAGTGGAGAGGGATGAGGCAAGAATACAACTCATTTTAGCACAAGAGGCAAAAGAGTGAAGTAGGGAAAGCAAGTACGTGTTTTGATATGTGGTGAATACAGGTGGACTAGAATGAGGTGGGGAGAAGAGTAGAGGGACCTGGTTGGTAGAGGAGAAAGGTAATGCTGAATGTAGAAACACTAGGCTGAAGCTAACTTCCTCTCTCTGAGACAGGGATGAGATTTTTTTTCATTTTGCAACAGGTAAATTACAGCTGGTTGGATTGTGATTAGATGTGGTGACGTGCTGAGTTACTTCTGGATGAAGAGTCGTGGGTTGTTTCTCACAGATTGGAGGCATATTTATTTATTTATTTTTGGAGGTGAGTTACTGCTCGCAGAAAAAAAATTGATTTGTTCCGCAGTCCAGAGTAAGGTTAGATTAAGCTTTATTTCATGAATGGGGATTTGTTCCGAGTGGGAGAAAGGGAAAGGACAAGGTTCTGCTTAGCAGTAGGGAAGAGTTGGCAGTAGGCTGATTGCAGCTCAATATACAGAGGAAGGCTAAATTTATCTCCACTGAAGGGGAGAATGAAGTTATTGTGCTCAGTGGGCTTTGGATATAAGGTCTGTTTGTACTTGCAACGTGTGTGGGGAAACAGGATCCCATTACTGGAAGAAGCAGGCTGTGGTGTGATGTTGAGGTGAAGCCTATTTGCTGCTGAGTGTGGTGGTGGTGGAGTGGGGCAGGGTCTAGTTTGGGTTGGTATACTTGATTTTGATCAAACAGTGGAGGTTGACGGCTGTACTTATGTGCAATGGAATAGGTACTGACAGGGCTGGGATAAACTGCTAGAGTGGTAGGTGCAAGGAGCTGCAGTGATCTCTGTTCAGTCAACTGGATTGCAAAGAATTCTCAGTAAGGCACAGTGAGTTCTTCAATTACATGAAACTGAATTCAAAATTCCATTAATTTCTGGGCTAGAAAATTGAAATGAATGTCTTTAGAGAAGAAGCTATCCCTCTCAGTTGATGTGTTTCTAGTGCAATACTTCATGGTTGACAATATCCCCGGGCCAATGAGGATTGAACAATAAGTACACAACACTTATTTTTAGGACTTTAGCCTATTTACTGCAACAGTCAGTTACTGGGAGAAATAAAGAGTTCAAATGCATTCTTTCTGACCATTCCAGTCAGATCTATAAGTTACCAATAGAGAATTGTGCATGCTTCCTTAGACACTGATCCAGCCTGGAGACACATCTGGTTCATTTCTGTGGGGTTCCAGTCATATGCCTCTCTAATGGCTAATCAATTACATTTGTATGGTGCCTTTGTTGTGGGGGAGCACCGCAGGGTGGCTCACATCAGTGAATGAATCAGAAATGTTAGAGCATTTACATTAAGTGGAATTTATCATTTTTAATTTTAAGCATCTTTATGCTAAACAGCAAAAGGGACAATAACATTTTTATCCCTCAAACCAAAGTCACTAAAGATTATTACGATGTTAACTCATTGATGTCAATGTGAGTTTCTGTGTGCACATCGGCAGCAGCTGATTCTGAAATACAACAGTGACTTCAAAAGTAAATTTCTGCCTGTAAGGTTTTTTGGGAAGTTCTGACAGGCATATATGAATGCAATTTTTCACTTCTTTCTTTACAGTCTTGCCAGTGTTGTCCAAATCCCAAGATCAAATTTTTTAAAAGGGCATTGATTTATGATTCAATATTTCAAGATAATATTTAATAAACAGGAAAATCAACTCACAAAATTCATGCAAGCCTTTTATTTCCAATACCTAAACGTCATATCCATTTTTCCTGCCCTATAAGGGGTTTAAAGGAAAAGAACTACTGACTCTTTGACCAGAATGTGCAGTTGGCAGATGCTGGGTACGTCACTGTGAAATGGATTCAGGATTATGTGCTTGAAAGAGAACAATGACATGGAGAGTTGTCGCTACTGGAGATGCAGCTGGACAACACAGCTCAGCACTTGCTTGATTTGATAACCGAAGTAAGCATATACTGTAAGCTATTCTGTAAACACTGATTTAAGTACAGGCACTAGAAGCCCTGCAGCCGATTAAAACAACAGCAAAATGAAAACAAAATGTGATTTATACATTCTGATTTTTAATTGAAGATTTACATGATTTATAAGCATTGGAAGTCAAAGTGAGAGTGGGGCTTCATTTTGTGTTATAAGCTCTGAATTGGTCATGTGTGCAACAGATAACATTTTAGAATTTTAAAAAATGAGTGGATGTCCCCAAACAGAGAGAATAAAAATAATTTGCAGTCATTTCATGTTTTGTTCCATTGGTCCTTTAAATATGTAATAGATTTTTGGAAAGTCTGCTACACATATTCAGATTCCAAAATCAACATTAGCCTTTTAAATGACTGGTTTGATTTGTTTCACAAACTCATAAGAGTAAAGCGATTACTCTGTACAATTTCCATACATAGTAACATAAATGGGTATTTCATCACGCTGCTAATTTCAGCCTAGTTAATGGCAGAAAGACTTTTAGGGCAGGCAAGTTAATATTTGCAGAGTAGTCATTCTCTGTCCTATAAACCATAGTTTAATACAATTGCTTTGGTTAATGTTCTCATCAGCGAGAATGCCATGACGTTGGCAATGATAATTTTAAAGGCCATCGGGTCAGTGGCTGAAGTGTCACTTGTTGGAAATGGTTACTTTACTAACTTGCTTTAATGTAACATGAATTTGTCTGTGATTTGTCAATTCAAATGTTGACGTTACTCAGGTCCAGCTGTAGGCTGATATGGGATTGTTCATTAAGGAAGGAGTTGCGAGCAGAGCTGAAGACTTGAATTGTTAGAGAACAGCTCCTCCGTTGACTTTATGATGGAAAGAAAGTTATTGATGGAAGAGGATAACACAATTTGGATGAAAATACTTCCCCGGAGAACTTCCACAATGATATGCTGTACGCCTTCTTTACCACCCCCTCTACTTGTATTGCCACTTACAGGGAATTATGCACTTGTACCCCATGATCCCTCTGTCCATCAATATTCCCAAGGGTGCTGACATTTACTGTATACTTTCCTCTTGCATTGACCTCCCAAAGTGCAACACCTCACACTTCCCTGGATTAAGCCCCATCTACCATTTCTCTGCCCATATTTACAAACAATCTATATCCTGCTGAATATTTTGACAACATTCCTCAGTATCAACAACTCCAGCATTGTTTGCGTCATCTGCAAACTTACTAATCATGCCTGTCCGATTCAGCTTCCTAAACCTTACATATGCTTCCTCTCTCTTTTTGACTAAAATAGGTGACTGGCAGTTTGGGAAAAAAAAGGCAAGTTATGAATGAGTGGTTTGGAAGAAGAGGAAAAGAACTTGAGGACCAACAGTTCAGGAGAATCAAAGGAAATGTAAGAAGGCAGCTTGAAAGTGCAGGGGAAATTGAGGACAGGAAGTTTGAAAGAAGGGGAGCTAGGAAAATAGGAACAAGCAGTCCAGAAGGAGGAGGACAAAAATCATGGACTAGTTGCACAGAAGAAAATGGCCAGACCAGCATTTCAGAAGAAAGAGGGGAGAAGTTGGGGAAAGTAGGGTCCGGAGGTTAGGAAGAAGGTGGGAGGAGGAAAACTGGGGACAGTAGATGAGCATAAAGGAGCAGAGAAAAATGAGGGATAAAAATAGAAACACAGGCAGTATCTGGGGAAAGAGAAATAAGTTGATATTTCAAGTTGAAAACATTTCTTCAGGTCTCCTTCCGCAAATGCTGCCTAACCTGCTGAGTGCTTCCAGCATTTTCTATTTTCATTTCAGATTTCCAGCATCTGCAGGTTTTGATTCTTGTTTAATGAGGGAAATCATGGACCAGCTGTTCAGAAGAAGGGGAGGAAGGAAAAAAGTCTGAGTCTAGTTGGCTGGAAAGGGGGAAGTGAAGTTAGAAGAAGTTGGTGAGAGGGGCCGAATTAAAATGGATAGGAAGGACCTCCTTCCCTTAACAGAGAGTTCAATAGCATAAAGTTAAAGTAGTTGGTAGAGAGCAAAAAGGGAACTTTTTTCTTTCAGTGGTGGTGAGGTCCCGTAGGTCATTGACTGAAAAGATGGTCAAAGCAGATATCCTCATCACATCTATAATGTACCAGGACATGAAGAGATGTTACCAACAAGGCTACAGATCAAGAGTTATAAACTAGGATCAGGCTTGCTAGTTCATTTTTGGTCAACACGGAGAGACTAGCGATTGATTGACTTCCTTTTGCACAATTAATTTATTGATTTTTATGATTCCATGTGTATTGAGATGGAAATCTTAAACAATTTGTCTGATTCTGACAAGTATAGATGTAGTCAATAGAGGCACCATGGTCAATGGATACAAGTTTAACCAATCAGAACAATCTTTTAGTTAAATCAACATAAACAAAGACTCAGATTCCAACTGACTTAAGCCATTGGCTGTCTCTTGGAAAATGATTCAGCTGCAGCACAACAAAATAAATCAGATAGAAGAATATCCAAATTCTTATGATTATTTCTCAATGCTAACAGGCATCAATGTATGTGAATAATATAACTGAGCAAATAATTTCACAAATGGTGATCAATTCTACAATTGTAATCATGGTGTTTGGAGAGGATGTTGAGGATCTTAATATGTATTTAAACAAACTGTTACTACAAGAGTACTTGCTATTCAATTTTAATGTTATATTAAGATAAAATCAAAAGAACGACAGATACTGGAAATCTGAAATAAAATAGAAAATGCCGGATATATTCAACAGATCAGGCAACGGAGTTAATGTTTCTGGTTGATAGTTCATTGACCTGAAATGTTAACTCTTTTTCTGTGTGCTCTCTGTCCTCAGAAACTGCCTGACCTGCTGAGTATTGACAGAATTTTCTGTCTTCACTGCTTTAAGAGGCAACTTTAACTGCAATTACACTCTTTTGTATCTGCCATCGAAGTAGTTACACTCTGTCTAAAATGACTGAAACCTTTCATTTAATATCTCTGTGCGAAAGAAATTCTGATGGAGTTAATTGGTGACAATGACTATCTAACCTGGACTGCTAGCTCTTCAGCTCCTGTGTAATATCTGTATCTATAATCAGGAGAAATCTGGAGGAAAGGGGCCAAAACACCTCTTCTGTAGCCCTCTGTTAAGTTTCCTACTTGAAACAGGTGGCAAGAGCAGCAGGCTGGGGGCTAGATGGGAGTGTAATCTCAGGAATCGATGGACTGAAGGAATGGTGGCTGACATTTAGCCAAGATGCAGAGTGGGATTTGGGGAGGGCATGATTTAATAAAATGGAGCAAAGAAGTAAGAAAGTCAGCTTCAGGGGAAACAAAACTTTACCCTTCCAGTTATTATTTAACATTCTTTTTAAAAAGTTAACATCTAACCTTTTGAACCTCTTTTGCCCCTCTTCCCACTATGTTGACCCAGAGAGAAATTCAAGCCTACAGTTCAAAGAACAGTTCAGCCATAATGATGTCATCAGAGACTAATCTGCATATTTAAAGAAGAAGTCCATTGGCTTTCAGAAGATGCCTTCCCATTAGATAAAACTATCAGGTTAACATTGAAACCTTGCGGATCAGAATGTTGGTGGACCATTTGCTCAGGAAGATTTAGTGCTTGCTTGTCCATTTGTCATTATGTGGGCATTATTAAAATCACTGTTATCGCAGTCTGAATTTATCCTACACATGTTCTGATTAATTACCTTTTAGAATAAGTAATATGTAGTTAACTAAAAACATCAAAAATAGTTGCCACCTTCTACAACTGATTGAATTTTATTGTGGAAAAGAGTTTGGATCTAGGCGGGGAAGAGTTAAAAACCAGAAAAATCAGAGTTATTCTACTCGATTGGAGTGGATTAAGCTGTGTGCAAACAATTGCTAATTTCCATATGTTCATCACTCAACTAAAGGAATACTGTCACAGTATCTTCATTCAAAATCAGGTCCATCAGTTTCCTGAAGCTAACCTGTGAGACCAAGGGAAATGCAAAGCATGACCTGTGGAGCGTGAAGCAATCTCTAATAAGTTGCTAATGAACACTCTGTTTACTACTATCTTTTCCGGATCAGGTGGCCAAACAATAACAATTGCTGTTAAAATCACTCCACCCTCAATTTTTTTTGCATCTGATTTTTCCATAATTTTGATACAGACACATCTGGGAGTCCATAATTAAAACAGACATTTCAGATTTATCGCATCTGTTGGTTCGTGATGTTTGATTTCCAGAATTACCATTTGCATGAGGTAGATGACTGCCTGGTTATTTTCCAGCTCTAAAACAATATGTCAACTCTACCACTAACATTACCAGACAGAATGAGCATATACGTAGCTTTCCCACATTGCTTGTCTTCCTCTAAGTGCAGAGCCGCATCCACCAGGTACATTGGTGAACCAGTTAGCCCTAGACCAACTAGAAATGTTCATCAGCTGCAAGGATTTCTCCTTCACCAAAGAGCGGCCAGTGTCCAATCACAAAAATGTCCTGATGCTGATGTATACATGATCAGTAGGCAATATATGTTTATACAGGACATCGGCGTGTTAAAGGTGCTTGGGGTTTTCTTTAGCTCCTACCAGTGAGTCTCTCCAGAACAATTGGTATTTGTAATGTTCTGCATAACATTTGACAGCAACGTGGCTTGCAACTGCAGGACGAAAATAGTAAAGCATTCAGGTCCTTCTGGGACAAAGTGGAAGGGGAGGGGGAAGAAGAGGAGGAGGCCAACAATTGAGTAGTGCAACCCTTGATGTTTTCAAGGCTGCCTCAGGTGCCCTTATTATTACAAGGTTCAGTTAGGTTGCAGGAGCCTCAAGTCACCAGGAAGTGCAATGGGCACTCTAATCACTTTGTACCCTGCCCACACCCCCACACCCACGCCCCATGTCACTGCCTCAAAGCAACCACCTCTTCAACAAACGTGAGTCACCAGTAGTTCATATCTTCACATTTATTGTTGAACAACTTAGAAGGCTAGATGAAAAACGCTATAATGCTGGAGGAACTCAGCAGGTCAGGGAGCATCCGTGGAGAAAAGCAGGTGGTCAATGCTTCAGGTCAGGACCCTGAAGAAGGATGCCACCTGACTTGCTGAGTTCCTCCAATATCATAGTGTTTTTCATCTAGATATACCAGCATCTGCGGTCCTTTGTTTAATTTAGAAGGCTATTTACCACCCAGCAACCACACAGACTTGTTTTCTTTACACTAATTCACCATTATGTGAATGGTTTCTATTGATTGCTGCTGCACACCTGATTGTCCCATCAGAGGAAAAATAGATGAACTAGTCCTAACAAAGTCAAAATATGTTGACCTTATTATGGTGATGATGATCAAACTTAACTTTTTGCAGTGTACCTGACTAAGACATGACAGGTGAATCAAAAAGCAAAAAAAATGCAGATGCTGGAAATCTGAAATAAACAGCAGAAAATGTTAGAAGCACACATCAGGTCAAACAGCATCCAAGGAGAGAGAAACTAAGTTAGAGTTTCAGGCTGACGATCTTTCGTCAGAACTATGAATAGTTAGAAATCAAACATTTTATAAGCTGTGGAGGACTGGAAAGAACACAGGTAATGGAGACACAAAAAATACTGCAGATGCTGGAAATCTAGAGTGACGCACAAAATGCCGGAGGAACTCAGTGGGTCAGGCAGAATCTATGGAGGGAAATGGACAGTCGACATTTTGGGTCGAGACCTTTCATCAGGACTCAAAGATTAGAACAAAGGTAATGTTCATAATAAGATGGAGAGCAAGAGAGTAAGAAAGACTGAACAACACAAGTGAGAGATGGTGAAGGCTTGTTAATTGCAGCTGATTTCCTTGAAGGAAATGTAAAAAGAATGATATAAACAAAATTAGAGAAAGGAAAAGAAATCAGCGTTAGAACTGTGAGATACAAAGCACTGCAAATGCTGGAAACCTGAAATCAGTTCTGATACAGACAGGAAAATCTGTTTTCCAAAATTGTTGAATTCAGATGTTGAATCCGAAGGGCTGTAAAATGTATAGTCAGAAGATGAAATGTTGTTCTTCAGGCTTACATTCAGTTTCATTGGAATGGTGTAAAAGGCCAAAGACACAGAGATGTGAGTGAAAGTAGAATGGAGAATTAAAACAAGAGGCAACTGTAAGCTTAGGGCCAGTCTTTCTTTCTTTTTCAATCTTTTTATTAGTTTTCAAATTAATACAGATTGATATATAGCATCAATATTTATACATGTAATACAAAGAGATCAGGATAACAATCATAGCATATATAATCATAAAGAACAATAAAATATAAAAAAAATCTGTAGATCCAACGATCTCTTAGTAAATGAATATGATATAAAAGAAAGAAAAGAAGATTTATTATATAAGTCTTTTTAAAAAACCCAAATCAATAAACAAAAAAAAACTTTTCAAAAGAAAAACAAACAACAAAAAAAGGGAAAAAAAACTGGGCTAAAATTTCTCAGTAGAAACAGAGCAATATTATGTTGTCAAGTCCGTTCCTCCAAGTTGGAAAGTTATTGAAAGGGGATCTACATCATGTGAAAATATTGAATAAATGGACTCCAAATATCTTCAAATTTAAGCAAAGGATCAACAGTACCACTCCTAATTTTTTCCAAGTTTAAACATAATATAGTTTGAGAAAACCATTGAAAAGTAGTAGGGGGTATTGGATCCTTCCATTTAAGCAAAGTGGATCGTTTGGCCACTAATGTAACAAAAGCAATCATAGGATTAGCGGAAGGAGATAAATGGCTAGGGCCAGTCTTGTGGACTGAACAGATGTATTCTGAAGCAGTCTGTATTATGATTCAATGTAGAGGAGACCATATTGTGAGCGCCAAATGCAGTACACCAAATTGGAAGTACAAGTGAATTACTGCTTCATCTGGAGGGATTTGCAACACTGAAGTGTGGGAAAGGAAGGCATTGCATTCCTTATGGTTGCATAGGGAGATGCCATGAGACATGACAAAGACTTGTTAGTTAGTAGATTGATTAGGTACTGCAACATATCCCTCATGCATGTGGGCAGAGAGTTGATGGACACATGAGAGAGTGGGTTACAGGGAAATAGGTTAGAGGAATGGGATTGATCAGATTGTTCTAAGAGTCTGCATAAGTACAGTGGGAGAACTGGTCTCTTTCTACCTCATAAGGAAATATGAGAAGGGGATTCAGTGTTGGTGGAGATGGAAAAATGAACTAGTGAGGGGTGAGTTAAGTTCAGGTTTTTTTAATTGTATTACCAGGTAACTATCTCCAGTAGTGATGGTCATTGAAATTCTACTGATTTCCAGCGTCTCACCTTCTGTGTTTGTCAGTTGTCGAGCAGCTTCAAACATTCCCTCCAGTTCACTACCTCTCCCTGGTGTTCATTCTCCTTCAAAGAGGGCAAGAGGAGAACCTTTCTTTCTCTTTGCCCTCTCCCTTTCTTTGTAACTAAAATTTGATTTAACTCTAACTTTTCCCAGTGCTGATTAAAGGTCAATGTCCCTAAATGCTCTATTTCTCTCTCCATTCTGCTGCCTAACCTGCTGAGTATTTCCATTATTAATTGAATATCTTTTACATTTCAATTGCACTACATCCACTCTTTCTTTCTATCCACTTTGTAAGTTGCAATCACAAAAATTCTTGATTTGTCAAATGCAATCATCTGTTCACAAGATCATGCACAGTTTGCTTAATCACATTATAATTAACGACAAATTCCAGCATTTTTTGCATACTGATGTCAAACTAAACATCCTATGGTTCCTTCGTGCTATTTTCTATCATCCCAACCACTGGGATAATTCCAGAACCTAAAGGATTTTGGAAGATTGTTAGATATGCGTCCAAGAAATCTGTAGCCATTTTCTTTACATCTGAGGATGTAGAGCTCAGACTGAGCAAACTTGTCACATTTTAGTACCATTACTTTCTCCATCACATTTCTCTACTAATATTGATTATTTTAACTTCCTCACTCTCATTAGACTCTTGGCTTTGCATTGTTGTTTGGAGTATGTCATTTGCAACTTCTATTCTGATACAAAATATTTATTTACATTTCACCCATTTCCATATTATTATTTTTACACTATCATTCTCTCAGAAGTCTGTGTTTGCTTGCTCCTTTTTCATTCTTACATAGTTGTAAACAATTTTACAATCTGTACTAAGAATTTTCTTCTCTCTTTGTAATTTTTTTCATCCTTCAGTGGTTTCTATAACTCTCCCAATCTTCAGACTTATTGTTTTTCCCAGCAATTTTATATTTTATGTATTATTATACTTAACTTTTTTAGATAGTCACAGATCGATCAATTTGCATGTGGTTTTTATTTCTTAATGGGTTGTATATCTATTATGAGTTGTGAAATATTCCTTTAAATGTTTGTCATTATTTATCTACCATCATACACTTTAATCTAATTTCCCAATCTTCATCAGCCAACTCTCCCTTGAAATCTTTGGCTTTATGTCTAATTGGTTCTATTTACGTACTTGCACAGACTTAGGTGATTCATTATATAGTGCAAGATACCAAATAATTGGTTCCAAGGCATACTGCTCTACGAAATCACTTCAATCTATCTTCTGGCCATACAAATTATTTTTCTCAATCTGTTTTGTCTTGATAGATTGATAATAAAAGTCCTAAATGATTATTTCAGAGATGAATACTCTGCCCTATAATAATATACTCACAGGAAGGAGGACCTACTGTATGTCAGCCCTTACCACCAACCACACAGATTCGACTTTCTGATCATCCAAAGAAGATCAATTCTGTCTACTCCATTATATCATTCTTTTAAATCTAGGATATCCATTCCTGCCTTCCACATCTTCCCCCTAAATCTGTATTTTGGAAATATCAAGTACCATTGAATATTTAGTTCCAGACCTTCTTACCATATAATCATGTAGCATTAATGGATATGACATTAAATTCACTTATCTCTGTGCCATCATTTCATTTAATCTGTTACAAACACTCCATGTACATATTCAGATGTATCATTTTTTCCTAATTTGACCTAATTTGGTGATTCAGTATTACTGTTAAGTGAAGGCCTGTTCCTCTGTTAATCATCATCCAAATTCTAACAGTGCTCTGTGGCACTTTTTTTTTTCTTTTTAAACTTAAACATTTCCTTTCACTTAAAATAGTATGTTCCACCATTTCCAAGCCCCCCACGCAACCCCGCCACCAAACTCCAACCCTGTCCCGTTATTTTTATTTAGTTTAAATTCCTTTGTTTAAACCTTGGTTATTTGATCATCAAGTTACTGGTCTCTCCCTAGTTTGTGTGGCGTTCATCTTAACAAAGCAGCTCACTATTTCCCCTATACAGGTGCCAGCACCAATGATTCAAAATTATTTTCTTGCATATCACTTTTTGAGCTATGTATTCAACTCTTTAATCTGTTCAATCCCACACCAGTTTGGACATGGCTCAGTTAAACATCCAATGATTGTTACCTACAAGGTTCTGTATTTTAACTTTAACTTTAATTCTTTGAACTCTCCCAGAAGCTGTTGATTCTCCTTCCTACCTTTGTCATTGATCAATGTGACAACTGGATCTTCACCCTCCAGCTCCAGATACTCCTTCCCATGCAAGGACCTTCACTAACCCTGGGTAGGCAAAACAACCTTCACTCCACAGAACTGTGGCTGGAGAGAACATTAACTATGCCTACAATTTGACTAACCCTGTCACTACCACTTTTCCTTTTACTCCCATCGCCAGTGCCATGGAATTGTGGTCAAATCTAGGAACAAATTAGGTACTTGAAGAGTATAGAAAATGTAAGAAAATACTAAAGAAGGAAATCAGGAAGGCAAAAAGAAGACATGAGGTTGCTTTGGCAGATAATGTGAAGGTAAACCCGAAGGGTTTCTACAAGTATATTAAAAGTAAAAGGACAGTAAGGGACAAAATTGGTCCCCTAGAAGATCAGAGTGGTCATCTATGTGTGGAGCCTCAGGAGATGGGGGAGATCTTAAACAGTTTTTTTGCATCAATATTTACTCAGGAAACTGGCATAGTGGATATGGAAGGAAGGGAAACAAGCAGTAGTGTCATGGAACATATAGAGATTAAAGAGGAGGAGGTGCTTTCTGCCTTACAGTGAATAAAGGTAGATAAATCCCCCGGGCCTGACAAGATATTTCCTCGGACATTGAGAGAGACTAGTGTAGAAATTGCAGGGGCCCTGGCAGATATATTTAAAATGTCCTTAGCCATGGGTGTGGTGCCGGAGGACTGGAGGGTAGCTCATGTTGTTCCATTGTTTAAAAAAGGCTCTAAAAGTAAACCAGGTAATTACAGGCTGGTGAGCCTGACATCAGTAGTAGGTAAGTTATTGGAAGGTGTTCTCAGAGGTCGGATATACAAGTATTTGGACAGCCAAAGGCTGATTAAGGATAGTCACCATGGTTTTGTGCATGGTAGATTGTGTTTCAGGAATCTTGTAGAGTTTTTCGAGGAGGTTACCAAGAAAGTAGATGAAGGAAAGGCTGTGGATGTTGTCTGCATGGACTTTAGTAAGGCCTTTGACAAGGTCCCACATGGGAAATTAGTTCAGAAGGCTCAGTCACTAGATATCCATGGAAAGGTTGTAAACTGGATTCCAAATTGGCTGTGTGGGAGAAGACAGAGAGTGGTAGTAGATTATTGTTTCTCAGACTGGAAGCCTGTGACTAGTGGTGTGCCTCAGGGATCTGTGCTGGGACCATTGTTGTTTGTTGTCTATATCATTGATCTAGATGATAATGTGGTAAATTGGATCAGCAAGTTTGCTGATGACACTAAGATTGGAGGCGTTGTGGACAGCGAGGAAGGCTTTCAAAGCTTGCAGAGGGATCCAGACCAAATGGAAAAATGGGCCAGAAAGTGGCAGATGGAATTTAACGCAGACAAGTGTGAGGTGTTGCATTTTGGAAGGACAAATCAAGGTAGGACATACACAGTAAATGGTAGGGCACTGAGGAGAGCAGAGGAACAAAGGGATCTGGAAGTTCAGATAAATAATTCCCTGAAAGTGGCGTCACAGGTAGACAGGGTTGTAAAGAAGGCTTTTGGCATCCTGGCATTCATAAATCAAAGTATTGAGTATAGGAGTTGGGATGTTATGGTGAGGTTGTATAAGACATTGGTGAGGCCAAATTTGGAGTATTGTGTGCATTTCTGGTCACCTAACTACAGGAAGGATATCAGTAAGATTGAAAGAGTGCAGAGGAGATTTACTAGAATGTTGCCAGGTCTTCAAGAGTTGAGTTACAGGGAAAGATTGAACAGGTTAGGACTTTATTCCTTGGAGCGTAGAAGAACGAGGGAAGATTTGATAGAGGTTTACAAAATTATGAGGGGTATAGATAGAGTAAATGCGAGTAGGCTCTTTCCACCTAGATTAGGAAAGATAGGTACGAGAGGACATGGCTTTAGGGTGAAGGGGTAAAGGTTTAGGGGGAACATTAGGGGAAACTTCTTCACTCAGAGAGTGGTGGGAGTGTGGAACGGGCTGTCATCTGATGTGGTAAATGCAGGCTCACTCTTAAGTTTTAAGAATAAATTGGATAGATACATGGATGGGAGAGGTCTGGAGGGTTATGGACTGGGTGCAGGTAAATGGGACTAGCGGAATATAGTTTCAGCACAGACTAGAAGGGCCAAATGGCCTGTTTTCTGTGCTGTAGTGTTCTATGGTTCTATCTCTGCAATGGATTGGATAGGAAATACACACTGAAAATTAAAATAGAGCAAGTAAGTTAAGGCATCACTGACAGACATTCATTTACTTCAGTGCTTCCCACATCCTATCAGAAACCTGCTCAGCTCTTTGCACTGCACACTCCCAGTGTGTTGTGTAATTAAACCAATGGTCATTGTTGGAAATATCACATTACCATTCATTACTCATTGCTTCTTATTGAATTCAGAGTTTAGGTAAAACAGAGAAATTTCTTGCTTCAAGCATCAAAAATATTGTAACTATGATTGTTTTGACTGAATTTGGGAATAATTTTATTTTTTGCATGCACAGAGTCATACAGCATGGAAACAGGCTGTTCGGCCCGTCATGTCCATACCACCCTTGTATTGTCCACACTATTCCCATTTGTCCACATCGTTTCTGCTTCATCCTGCTGGGTTCCGCTCCCTCTTCACATTTCGCAGAGCACTTCCAATCACCCTGATCTCCGTGCTACACCCTGCGGTCGATCACTGTTGCCAATTCCTGAGTTAGTTGTCCCTTCACCCTAAGACCCCTGCTCCTGGTTCATCCTCCACGGTCCACTGGACCATGACCCTCTCAGGTCGGCTTGAGCTCCACCCTGCCATGTCCTTTTCAGGTCCGCTTGAGCTCTGTGCTGCTGGGACCACACCATGTTTGTCAGATCCACTCCGGATCATCCTGCCACCCCTGTGCTTCTCCTCGCTTTGCTCTTCCTTCTCTGCCTGTTCATGCTTCTACCTACCTGGTGCACTGGATCATCACCCTGCACCTCTCCACAATTCGCGAACCACTTCCTATAACTCTACGGTCACTCTGTGTCGATATGTTGTAAATATAAATGATATATCTTACTTAATTCCCAAATACATATGCAACATGCATATTTGTCAACTTACTCCACAATCAAAGGCACCAGAATTATACTTCGCATGGGCTCAGACCTAAATATTCCTTCAAAATAAGTCTTGTGTAATTTCACTGCAGGCTGCACAAATTAAATACATAATCCAAATAATCTAACAGTTTTCACTTGATTAAACTGCTGGAGGTTCATCTAAAGAACCAAATTAAAATGTTTAAATGAAGTGTGCTTTCTTGTTAACCCTATAAATACCAATCAGCTTTGCAGATTTGAAATCATGTTTGTTCCATTAAGCACCATCTGCTAAAATATTTTCTTTTTCATTAAACACAGAGGTAACAGTATTTTTCCTTTTGTATGATAAAAACAGAAAATGGTCAGGGAGCTGTGGAGAGAAAAAAAAGAGTTAACAGTTCAGTTTGATGACCTTTCATTAGATTTGGCCTACCAGCAACCTGAAACATTAGCTCTTGTTTCTCTCTCTACAGATGCTGCCAGATCTGCTGTGTGTTTCCTTTATTTATTTTGACTTCCCAGCATATGTTTTTCTTGTGTTTTTGATGTTATTTTTTATTAAAATGTCTAAAAAATTAATGTTTGCTTGTTGCAAGTCATGTTATATTTCATTAACAGGTACAGTAGCATATTTCAGTCCATAGAATTAGTAGAATTTTTTTTATTAATGAAATTACAGGAATTGCATTTTATATCATATGGAGATATAATAGTTTATTGGTATAGGAACTAAACTATTATATCTCCATATGATATAAATTAGTAAGTAATTTAGTTTGAAGAAAATAACCACTTCCCTGAGTTTCAATGCCATTGCAATCACCATATCCTCCATCATCAACATCTTGGGATCAGTAGTGACCAGAAACTTAATTGACCAACTTTACAATACTATGGCTACAAAGGGAGATCAAAGTTTGGGTATCCTGCAGCCAGTAACTCGAGTACAATGAAATACTCTCCACTTACCTACATGAGCACTCTTCCAGCAATTTTCACCTGGATGGACAACTCAGATCAAATACAATGTACCAATGTCTCCTGTTGGTTCTCAACTTCCATAAAACTCATTCTAATCAATGGTTTCACAAATCTAATTTCACCGTGTACTGATCAGTTGAATTCACATGTTTCGTATGGACAGCAATTTACATTGACAGCAATTTGCATTAATTTTACCTTATGCTTTTCATGTTGCACTTCCTCGTGTTTAAACTTGAGCTCCTCTATTCCTTTAACTTTAAACTCTATATCAATGCAAATGCATCACTATGTCCTCTCCTTCCACTCAAGAATGTAAAACTGAGCTCCCAGGTGTAACCTCACCTGCACTGAACGGATTAGCACACTGAGCTTTATGATAAATGTTTCTATCCCAAATTCAAAAAAAGCCAGTGCAGTATGGAAGTTTGTCATAACCATGTAGTTCATGGCTGTGAGCTTACTTCACTGTGAGCAAAACGTCCAGCCAAGCCATAGCTCTTAAAGGGATATGGTTTGTTACTAAAGGGGAGGTTGAATGAAATGTTGCTTGCTATATGACGCAACGATTGGTGTTCTTGCTGGTCACATTTGCAACCAACAAGAGCTCAGATGTAAGTTGCCAGCAGAGAGTTCAACACAGTGAGTATTCTTAGATAATTGTACCAGAAGATCGATGTACTTATAATTATCATTTGTCCTGACAATATATAGGGATATTCCTAAAATAATTATCATATCATTGTAATTCCCAAGCTTCTGATGCAACAATAATTGCTCATGTTACACAATGAAAATTGGGGTATAATATATCAATGTTAGGCTTACAAAATCTTGAGATCAGTTTGTATTGACTTAGAAGATGCCTAATAACACATAGAGGTGTGTTCCTTTTACATTTGCACTCCTCTCCTCCAATGAACTCAAAGCACCTCAAACTCATTTAAATGTTTATCTTGGAAAAGAACATTTAGGATTAAGGAGGAATCTATATTGATAGTGGTATCTCACAATCTCCCATTATTTTCATTGTATTATTTAAATTGCTGTAAATGGCAGAATGTAAATAAATGAATATACCCTGTTCAGTAATAATTTGAAATACCATTTCAACAATGTCATCAATATGAGTAAGAATAGTTTGTCTGAACTTTTCTATGGTTCCAAGTCAGTCAGCAATTCTGGTCAAGCCTAACTGTATGACTGTAATCAATATTAGACATAAAAATTATTTTTCCTTTTAGTGGACGTTACTGGAAATATATAGAAAGAATATGCAACTGGATATTTTCCAATCATTCCTGGTTTCTTCCCATGATGATAAGAAATGATCTATTTGCTCTAGAACTTAATATATTGTTCCTTCTTGATTTTCTTGCCAGCAGAAAGAGCGAAAAAGCATAAAGAAAAAAAAGCCTCTTTTTTGGATTAATATGGTGTTCTTGTTCTTTCTATTCTGTCAGGCAGCTACTTGCTTGATTTAAGAGTATCCAGCCTGATTCTATATACATAATATTTATAATCTATTATTTCTATGTACTATCAAATGACCTTAGTTGTGTTTTCTGTTATTATTCTTGGTTGTCACAATATATAAACAGATAACAATGGGAATTCCATTGAGAATTTCAAGTGCACTTCCTGATGTAGATGAGGAGAACTTTTGAGGGTCAACTAATACCCTGGTGCATTAATATCAGAATAATTTTTCTCCACTTACTATTGATGGAGAAGCAGTTGCAGACTTCTTCACATATACTGTACATGAACATGTTGGACCCAACCCATACACATTGGCTCTGTTTTACAAAATAGGCTGTCTCTTTCACCCATTTTATGAATTCAGCCAGAACACATCCAAGTGGTTTAAAACTAGTCAAAGTTCATAGAGCAGCCCAACCTAGAATTCGGTTAAAAATTTATTGAGACTGAGCAACTGCTACAGAGGAAACAAAATAAACACAAGCACTAGAAATAATATTACATTGGATACCAGAAGAAACTACTGACAATTATATGATACGAATTACTACAAAATATCACATAAAATATGATCTCTGTGTTCTAATGACCTTATACAACTTTAACTTTTAACCATAAATGTAACTTCAAATCGTAGGTACTTCCCTCTATCTCCGCCTCTGACTGCAAATCACTTCAGTGATCACTCAAGGGAGCTTGTTCCCATCTGTACAGATCTGCAGTTCCCTTGCAAGCTATCCTTTAACTTTAAGTATTACTTACATGGTTTGTTCTCTAGCACCAGATGATTTCAAACATAACTTGCCCCATTGATCACCAAGAGAAGTCTGTTCCCATGAGTATTGGGGAACAAGCCCGTCCACAGCTTCTTGCAAGTTGCCAAAACCTGTCCAGAATTGTCCTTATTTTTTTAATACAAAAGTCACATCTGTGACAATTTGACAAGTCCCCCCACCCCCAAAGTCTCCACCTTTGATCGTACCATCTTTATCTCTTTATCTTAGTCTTATTGGTGCAGTAAATCTGCGATTCCTTCTCACCATATTAACATTTCCAAAGGCTGAATCTAGACTTGGAGGAACCACGGTTACTACTTTGATACAGTCTTATAGAGAGCCAAGGAAATGAGAGTTCATTACCTTTAGCTCATAGCCAGTTTTAAAAGTTCCTTTAAAAGCCTCTTGGTTCTTTACAGCAGGATGGAATATAGACCTTGGGCAACTTTTAAGCATTATTGGTTTATCATGAGTTAAATGTGTGCTCGCAAGTAATTTGGCCAGTGTTGTAATAAAGTTACGCCATCTGCTACAAGATGATTTGCAGACTACCCCTGCAAAACTAATAGCTATTCCTGTAGATCTGAAGGTTACCAGACCATAACATTTTCCCAGTAACAGCTCCTTACAAGCTCATGGTGACATGTGCCATGCCAGGCAATTGTCCAAAATTGGCTTAAATATACCATTTCCTTCATCATCACACAATTCGAAATTCATGTCCTGGAGTGAAACACAATAACAACTATATCTATGTTGTTTCACTTGATTCTGGAAGGTGGATAGAACTGTACAGACACACATCAAGTGGCATCATTACTTGTGTAAGGCACCCCAGAAATAATCTCTGATGTTCTTAGAACGGGAATCTAGAACCAGATGGCATTGTTTAAGAATAAGGGATGAGTATTTAAGAGGAACTTCTTTTCTCAGAGGGTCATGAATCTTTAGAATTCTCTAACTTGTAGTCACTGCATTACTGAACATATTTCAAAGCCAAGATAGGCAGATTTTTGGTCTGTGGTGCAGTCAAGAGTTATGGCAAACAGGCAGGAAAGTGAAATTGAGGCTAAGATCAGCCATGATCTTACTGAATATAGGAGCAGGGTTATAGGATCTATCTGGCCTACTGATGCTGCTATTTTTTATATTCTTAATTAGATTTTACAACCACACCATTGGCAGGAGACCACACTAAGATGGGTTCCACAATTACCTTCTATTTTTCATACCACGCCTCCCTCCCCAAACCCTATCCAACCACTGATCTCACCACCCATGTCCGTAACACCCACGATTCTCAGGTCCTCCAATCTTTTGCATGCTCATCAACTACCACATAGCTTGCCTATTACACTAGTTTCTAGGCCGTTATATTTCAAGGACAATAATATCAGTTGCTACCTTTGATGATGAATGATCAACTCAGTTATTTGTGGGATCTGACTACTGCCATATATGCTCATGGATGCCCTAGATCAGAAAAACAGACAAGATTTCAGCAGTAATCAGTGGCCACATTTTGTAAATGTTCACTGGGGATGAGAACTACCTTCAGCAGCCATCGTTGTTTTTCTGCTGAAAGCTCCCAAACAAGAGGAAATATTTGGGTTGAAATTTTGAACAACTGCTTGCTGTTCTTCCACTACCCTCTTGCCACAGACTCATAGAAGTCAATGGTAAAAATGAAGGGCATTCAGCCCATGCTGGCCAGGAAAGGAATTAGATCAATCCCACTTCCCAGCTCTATGTCCATAGCCCTGCATGTTCTGGCTTTTCAAGTACTCATCCAAGTATTGACCCTCCTTGCTGTGAAATGGGTCCCAATTGTTCACCTAATCTGGGACCCTCATAATTTAATGCACCTTAATTAAATCTCCCCTCAGTCACCTTTATTCAAAAATATACAACCTCAACCTAGACAGTCTCTATAATATCAAATTGCAGGAAGATGTATTGTTTAAACATTCGGATGATAATAAAATATTTTAATCTACTCCAGTATCCACTTTCATTTGTCCAGCACAGTTTGGTATAATTTGATATACATGCATTAGCAAAGCATAAATATCTCACTTGTTTTCTAACCACTTTTTCTCAAAGGCCCTTCAATGTAAAACAGTGCTTCTGGAATCTACAAAACAATGTTTATTGTAAACAAAAACTGTTGTTTATTTCATCAGTTATTAACTTACCTAGAGATTAATTGTTATTAATAGAGGTCAACAGAACAGTCTAACAAAATAATTTTGGTTTAAAGTTAAGCAGATTGATCGAGTCACTATTGGTTTAGTTGCACATCACTGGAGATGTCTTTGCTGCATCTTCAGTGTCCTAGGATTTAATTACTGAATTTATGATATCAAGGAGGCATTAAATGGAGACAATGGAGTTAGTGAGACTTCACTGCAAAGTTTCACTGTTTAACTTTATTTTCTTCATTGCTACTTTTATTTTCTGCAAATCTATTTCTAAATTATTAGTTGTTAATGTTTTATTATCATAAATATATGTATTATACAGTGAAGTAGTAGGTGAAACTAATACCTCCATGTATTTTCTACAAATCTGGGATTTTTTATTGAATTTTATTAATTTAACTGTGCAATGTTCCAGTATTCTTGCATTTATAATGAGCTTCTTTCTCTTTTATTTAATTTTGATTTTAACTCCATATTACTTGTTCAATATATTGAGACAAGTACCCTTTCCATTGCTTAAACATTTTAAGTCAAGTTCACAACTTGCTTCTATCCATAGATTTACTCTCTAATGAATAAAAAGGAGACTGTGCTTTCTAGCAGTGTAACATCATAAAGCTCATTTTAGCTGCTTTGTTGATCTTCAGTTGAGTGGATCGGGTAGAAACCTGCAGTTACCAGACTTCACATTCTTTCAGTTCCTAATTCCTGTGCCTCATGTTCCATGGTCTTTCTCAGCTATCTCCTTCTGATGGTCACCAAGTGTCTCTCCAAATTAAAATATGGATTCTGTCCATCTAGAGGCACGGTAGACATGATCTGCACTGCGCATTAACTCCAAGAGAAATGTGGGGAGCAGCATCAACCACTTTAGCCTTTTTTGACCTCACAAAATGCCTTTGATTCCATCAACCTAGAGGGACTGTGGAGTATACATTCTCAAATGTAGCTGCCTGCAGAAATGCATCTACATTTTATGTCAGCTTTGTAATGATATGCAAGCTGTGATTTTAACCAAGTGGTCTACAACAGACCCAATATCACTGTAGATTGGTATCAAACAAGGCTGCCTCATCACCCCAACATCTTTGTCTAACCTTCTTACCACATCATTGCACCTCACCTCCAACAACGTTCTGGTTTGAATGGAGCAAATCTATAGGATAAATGGGAAACTATTTAATCAATGTCATCTCTAAAGCTAATGGCACCCCAGTCATCAAGCTGCAGTATGCACATCATGTGTACACACAGGCAAATTTGGAAGCAAAGCTCCCAGTTATCCTTCACTAAAGCATGTGGCTTACACTTACTACCTGGAAAACAAAGGGTGTGATGGTGACACTGTAGTTAAGTTGCTGGGCTGGTAACCCGGGGCTCTGGACTAACAATGCAGGAACCAGAGTTTAAATCCCACAATGGCAGCTGTGATAGTTACATTCAGATTAATAATCTGAAATTATACAAAAATACAGTTAGCCTTAGTAGCAGACTGTTGTAAGTGTTCCCTAAAGGATGAGAATCTGCCATCCTGCCCTGTTTTGGCCTTTATGTGACTCCAGACCCAACAATGTCAATGACTGAAATGGTCCAACAAGTCACTCCATTAAAAGAAATTAAAGACAGACAATAAAGGCTGGCCTTGCCAGTTATGCACATATCCTGAAGAATGAATAAATAAAAGCCACCATTGCAGTACAGCACTGCCCCTTGACAATACACAGCTCTGAGGACTAATTATGCTCTGATCTGCAGGTTATGCTGTTTGTATATCTGACACCACGCTCCTGAAACTGACATTCTATTCTAAGCTCTGTCGCTGCAAGAGGTTACCAGATGGATAGAGGAAATGATCCAAGGATATTTTCAAAACCTCTTTGGAAATGTGGAACCCACCCACCGACTGATGGGAATTTCTGGACCATAACTCTTCAAAATTGAGAAGGAGCATACAGGAAGGCTATGTGAAGCTTGCTGCTGTGCGTCAGGAAAATATAGAAGCCCAGCGTAAACAGCAGAAGGAATGTAGCACTGCCTGCAGCAAAAGGCACCTCCTACACTGGCCTCATCAGTCACCTCAGAACCTACTGAGCCTTAGTGGAAGCAAGTCGTCCTTAGTCTTGAAGCACTGCCTATGAAACATTTACACATGTTTCAGAACTTCTGTTCTGACAATGTCATTAGTGCATGTATTTCTATAGGAATTACTTAGACCAAAAATCATATGCAGCCGATGTGGATGTTGAGGCCTGACCTTATATCAGTTTATAAAATCATGAGGGGCATAGATAAGGTTTGTCACAGACTTTTTGTCAGGGTACGGGAGTCTAAAACTAGAGGGCAAAGGCTTAAGGTGGAGGGGAATGGTTTAAAGGAGATCTGAGGGGCAATTTTCTCACACAGATGATGGTGGGTATGTGGAACGAGCTGCCAGAGGAAGTGGTAGAGTCAGGTACAATTATAACATGTAGAAGACATTTGGACAAGTACATGGATTGGAAAGGTTTAGAGGGTACGGGCCAAATGGGACTGGCTCTGGAAGGCTTCTTGGTTGGCATGGACGAGTTGGGCTGAAGGGCCTGTTTCCATGCTGTATAACTATAACTCTAAGAATTTACAGGGCACGCAATCCAGGAACCCAGACCAATATTCTGAAAACAAGATTGTCAAATCGTCTCACAATGATTGAGAAATTTAGTGAATTCAGGAATAAAAGAATAATTTTACTAATGGTGGCCATGAAGCAATTGCTTCATACTGACACACAAACATACAAATTAAGAGCAGAAAAGGCTACTCAAGCCTACTTACATTTAATACACAGCCGACCTGACTGTAAACTAAACTTCACATTCCCATCTACTCATAATGACCTTGCTTATCAAGGATCTTCCTCCCTCTGCCTTTATTTTTAAGGCTACTCTCACCCTCCTTTGAAGATGAGTTTCAAAGGCTTGTGGGCTTCTGAGAGAAAAATATTTGCCTGATTTCTGTTTTAAATGGCTGACCCTTTATTTTTAAACAGTGTCTCCTACTTCTAGATTTTCTCACAAGAGGAACTACCCTCTGGACACATTCAGGAACCTATACATTTCAAGTGAGTTACCTCTCATTCATCTAAACTCCAGCATATATATAAGTTTAGCCTGTCCAGACCTTCTTCATAAAGCATCTGATCCAGTCCAGTTATTGGTTTAATAAACCTTCTCTGAACTGTGCTAAACAAGTATATCAATATCCTTTCTTAAATAAGGATAGTAATATGGTATAGTCTCACCAATGCCCTGTATAACAGTATGAAGCATCATTTCCCTACTTCTGTGTTCCATTTCCTAGCAATAAACAGTAACATCGTATTAGATTTCCGAATCATTTGCTGCACCTGCAAACTATCCTTTTGTCAATCACTGATTTTCTTTAGAGAAGGAAAGCCATTGTCTCACCTGGTTTAATCTCCAGACTTACAGCAATGTTCTTTGCCCTTAAATAAAAACAAAAAAACTATTGGAATATTCAGAGAACCAGAATTAACATTTCATCAGGTACTTCATCAAAAGTCATCAACAGAAAACGTCTCCCCCCCTCTCTCTCTCTCTCTCACCCCTCCTTTTCCTGCCCCCCCCCCTTTCTCTCTTTCCTTCCTCTCCCTTCTCTCCCCTCTCAGCTGCTTTGTGATCAGTCCAAGGGATGGATAATAAATTCTAACCTCGCCTGACAATGGAATAAAAGGAAAAGCATGACTATGCTACAGTCAATCCCAGCCTTAGGAGGATGGCTTAAGGCAGAGAGAGTCCCTTACAAGGGAGAAGTGATTTAGCACAAGTGAGTCCATAATGTTATCCCAGAGGTTCTGAAAGGATAACGTTTATTTTAATCTGGCAGTAATGTCTGCCAGTTTCTGACAAGAACAGAGCTCCCAGCCACAAGAATGAGTACTCCCTCACACAGGTGAGTGCAAACCTGAATTTGCTAACATTGCAACTTTGGACTGTTGTGCACTTTTATAATATGCACAAATGGAACCTTGAAATGTTTAAATATCCTACTGATTGCAGAATACAGCATCTCTTGACAGCAACAGAAAGAGAAATGAAAGGATGACAGAATTTATTTTCTATTTATTCATTTTTTTCAGACCTGGGTGTTGCTGGCAAGGCCAACAGTATTTGCCCATCCGAGTTGCATTTGAGAAGGTGGTGGTGAACCACCGTCTTGAACCTTGTAGTCCTTCTGGTGAAGGTACTCTGTTACTCCTACTGAGGAGGGAGTTCTAGGACTTAGATGCAGAGATGTTGAAGGGCCTGCGATATATTTCCATTTCAGGATGATGTGTGACTTGAAAGGGACCCTTCAGTGGTGGTTTTGCCATGTGCTTGCTGCCCTTGTTCTTTCTGGTGCTAGAGGTCAGAGGTTTGGGAGGTGCTGTCAGATTAGCCTAGGCAAGAAACTGCGGTACATTTTGTAGATGTCAGGTTTGCAACTACTGTATGTAATGAATGTTTAGGGTTGTTAATTATATATCAATCAAGCAGCTGCTTTCTCCTGGATGGTGTTGAGTTTCTGAGAGTTATTGGTGCTGCAGTCATTCAGGGATAGAGAGAGTATTCCACCTCAATCCTGATTTGTGCCTTGTAGATGGTGGAAAGGCCATGTGGTGTCAGGAGGTAAGTCACTGTAGGGTGTCCTGCCTTTGACCTTTTCTTGTAGCCACTGTATTTATGTGGCTGGTCCAGCTGAGTTTTTGATAGATGGTGACTACTATGATGTTGATGGTGGGAGACAGTGATGGTATTGTGTTGGATGTCAACACAGGAAGTTATTGCAGGTGTGCAAATATTCTTTTCCACTTATCAGCCTATGCCTGAACTAGGTCCTGCTGCATGCAGACATTTGCTGAAGAGTTGTGAATGGAATAGAGCATTGTGCAACCATCAGCAAACACAGCCCCAAGGAACTCCTTGGGGATATCCTGTGGCTGGGATGATTGCCCTCCAATAACCATAACATCCAACAACTTACTGTACAAGTGATTGAGGGAGCTAGAGAAATATCTGGAGCATAGAATTCTTATTTTGAACAATGTGATTTTCTACTAGTAACGCTTGCAATACCTGTGGGAATGTCCATTCAGAACATTGAAATATTCAGTTCTGGCAAACAAAGCTTCAGTTTAAATACAGTATTTATTGAATAATATTATTGTCATTTTAAATCAGTAGATAACTTTATATAGAGAAAATAGCACTGCATTTCCCATAGTAAAGGAAGGACATCATTTTTAAACAGCAACTCCCCTTTTAACGTTCCTTTCTGTAAATAATTTGCATGTACTCATCCTAGTTTCATAAAAACATTAGAAACACTAGAAAATAAAATATTTGTTAGGTTTGCTTTATATATTTTTAAAGCTCAAATGGATACTGAAAGTAGCTACAATGATATTACCTTGAATTATTAATAACAAACTGTTTATTGTTCATGAAGAAATAATGTTATTTACATTCTAAAACCAGAGAAAACACAGAATAAGCAGAAACAGAAAGTTATGTTTGATTATAGATTTAATAAAAGGAAAGCAGTCTTTGGATAAAAGAATAAATATTGTTAAATTTCCCACAAATAAAATAAGTTCTTAAAAACTGTATTTAATCTGAAGCTTTGTTTGCTGGAGATGAATACTTGAATATGATTAATTCCTGCTTGAACAGTAGTATGTTTATTGCCAGCAATGCCAGCAGAAAATCACAAATTATTCATAATAAGTATCTTCAGCTCCAGATATTACTCTGTCTTGCCTAGGTCACCTTTGAAACAGGGTGCTTTCTGTGGACTCTGTCCTCCCTTTTGCTTCCTTGGGCAATGATTGTCAAGGACAAGAATGTGTTATGCTTTCATCAAGACGTGCCAAGGAGCTGTCACAGACTGTGGCAGGAGAAAACATTTGGCTGACCACCAGCAAGAACGAATTTAATAATCCTCAAGCTCAACGGTAGCTCACCGCAAATAGTAATCTGACAGAGAGAAAATGAAGCTACTGCTAAAATCAGCAGGACCATCTACGCAAATAAAATCAGAAAATGCTATAAATACCCAGCAGGTCAGTCAGCAATCATGTAGAAATAGAGTTAATGTTTTGGGTCAACGTCGGTTAATCAGTATCCTTAGAATACTGTTCATGTTGATGGGATAAGATAAGCACACTGCAGAAATCTACTTCACTACTTATTGTTTCCATGATTTAAGCAGGATTAAAAGAAAGGCCCACAAAGTTTCATAAGCTAAATGGACTTCTAAGCTATCTGTACGGAGGGCAGGATGCAGTGCCAACATGTGGAAAACTCAGAAGTTGTAACACTTTTATTGACAGAACATGTGCCTTTAAGATCTGATATCAAAAATAATTTCTGCTTATGTTCATGATGTGCCACTCTATATCTCAGTTTTGATATTAATCATTTCAAGAACAAGGCATGCACTGGTAATTTACCAATGATGGCATTACCAAGTTCCTTTTGTCCCTGTAGGAGGTGACTAAACCTTCATCCAATGCCTGGGACACAGCAGATCACCAGGCTGAAAAAGATATTGGCCAGTCTTATGGCAAAATTTTTCATTGTGCTAACACATTGTGGTAATATTCCAATATTCACCATTCAGGAAGAGCATTCGAAGAAGAAAGCAAGTCTAGGAAAATGTTTTTTATTCAAGGTGCTCTGGTAATGTGGAACTTTTTAAGGGCTGGAAAGAAACATTTTTTTTACAATAATTAAGTTGCTGAATTCCTAAACATCCTTTCAAGTTCAGTTCAACTTTGGGCAATTCAGGAATAAATTAACTTTTGTGATAGGGATGCAAGCATTGAACTAAATTCATTAAAATGGTTAAATCCTTATACATTACAACATATATCGATATCTCAGGGGTCACCTGTTTTGCACTGCATTGCTAGTCACCTGCGGTAAAGTTCAACAAATGGAAGACCTGCATATGTACATAAGTATGCTACCGCAGCTGAGAGCATGGGTCTCCTTAAATTTTATGTACATCCTTCAGCGGATATCCCTCTCCATAACTAGCCTGACTTTGGCCTGAAGTGATGGCCAAATAAAGACGTTACTGCAGTTCCCTGGGTATTAGACATTCAGCATTATTGCCATTTGGGCGTCATTGCAGACAAGTTTCACAATGAGGAAGTGATACTCCTTTTGAGCTTATCAGGGTTCAGATGTGGAACTTTCAATGTGATGTAGCTGAAGTCAGCCTTTGCCTGTACCCTAGAAAATCCACATGCCTGCTCTGGATATTGCTCTTCACCTAAGAAAAATTCCCCTTTCTCTGAGAAGACACCCTCCAAAACATCCCTCATGCAGCAGTGTGATGGAAGTTGGAAGATGAGACTTAGGTCCAGCAGCAGCCTGGAAGGACTGAGATTCAGTGAACCCATGACTTTGATTGCCACTGGTAAGGCATGCCTGTCTGTGGCATGTCGCAGACCTCCATGAGAACCTTCTTGGTGAAGTATTGCTTCTATCAGTTTAATATAGAAGAAGAGCTCCAGGAAAACCCATCAATGTTCTGCTCCTGCTCCCTTTCCAGGCAAGCTCAAAACTCAAAGAGAATTCCTTTAAGTAGGGAAGGCAGAGAGATGCTTTCAGATCTTCAACACTGGGTTCCTCTTGCATGCTAATACATAGCTTTAGTGCGATTATTTCTGCCATTTTAACAGTGTGGTCAAGTCAATATTACATGTGTATTAACATTACAATCTATCCTTTCTGCATACTTATGGCATACTTCTAATGATGCCACTAACTAATTTTCAAGATAAGAGGAGTCATGCTAAAATGTGAGCTTACTATTTACACATAAAATTGGAAATAAATCAGATCCCATTGTGTTCTAAAAGCCAGTGGCAAGTAGTCCAAATCTGTGGCCTTGATTTTGGGTCCCCTTCTGACCATGACTTTTTCAAGACAGGTGGAGTGGGAGGGAAGCTCCAACTGTTTACCTGATCTGGTGTACTCTAGCCCCAATGTGGTTTGTGATAACATGGGAAAATGCTCCATCGGAATTGTGTCTCTAGCCAAATCAGAAGTGTAACTCAGGGTTGGATGGAGAACATCATTATTTTAGTGTCAATGGTGATTTAAACTATGTGCCCACCTGGTGTTTCCTCAGCTGGAGGCTTCTGTTAACATTTAAGATAACAAAAGCAAAATCTGTGGATTCTGGATGTTTTAAATGAAAATGGAAAATGTGCAAGTATGCTGCAGGCCAGACTGCAGCTGTACAGTGAAAGAAGCAGAGTTAACATTTCAGGTTAATAGTCTTTATCATGGCATGAAGGTTAGATTAGATAAGTGTATGAATGAAAATGGGCTGAAGCAATAAATTAATAGATGGTATTCAGACTCTGCTCATAAGGAATATCAGCTAAACAGTGTTCTTCTGTGTTTTACCATTTATGTTTTCTACATGTGTTCTTCACAGGTTTATCGATCGGGTTATTTTGTACATTCTGTTACTCTTGGGCCTAAAGTCGTGTATAATAGGAAACTAGCAGCAGATGCATACTATTGCTGAGTGCTAAAATTGCATTTTTGACAAAATTTATACATAACTGAAATTAATCTGTGGAGATCCTTCACATCAAAGCAAGGTTTTGTAAAAATGCAGGTTGTTTAGTTTACTTTGTTCTAGACTGGATAATATGTGATGGTTTAATTTTATTGTTTTTCTTTAATTGCATGATTAGTTTTGCATCTATTCTAATACTCTTAATTATTTCAGCTGCATTGTGCACTGTAACGTGATAGCAATAAGTGAATTAATGCCTTGCCTGCTTTAGTTGTACACAGGGAATTAGTTTGTTTTAATTACCTCCTGCTTTAGTCCTGTGCTTACGTTTCAGTTGTGTATCTCTGTTATCTCTCATTTGTTTTAACATGTTAGAAAAGTCTATCATAAAGCATTTTCTTTACCAACAATTTTTTTTAAATTTGAGCAAAATGTTTGCTTCTCTGTGGCCACTTACTGCATTGAAAGAAATTGGTTTAAATGGAGTTCTTGTCCCCTAATTGAAAGCCAGAAGATATTGCAGTCTTTTTTTTATTTGGTACAAAACATTTAGTTCTTGGTGACAAAAAGGTAGTTATGAACACATTGCAATGTTTGACATTTTTGAAATAAAAAACATAATTGAAGTACACAATAGGGAGCAGATGAGATACTTTCAAATGTAATAGGATACTTGCCTAATGGTTTGCTAATGGAATAGCAGCTCATAGTGACCAGTATGACTCCATTTATTAACGATAGGATATCATATTCAGATCATTCCCAAATGCTAATTGAACACAGTGCAGATTGGGTTGGTGCTTGGTGAAAAATATTGCAGTCAATGAGCAGAGATGTGGGCTTGAATACAAGAAACGATGACACAGAAAGTTCTGCAAACAAACATTAGAATGAAATTGTTATTAATCTCAATAACTAAGCAACTTAGTTATTGCGAAGTTGTGACCAGCAATAACTTGAAAGAAAATATGAGTGGAAGAACCGTCAAACTGGCAGCCAGTCTACTGACCTGAAATTTTCTGTTTTCAATTAACAAACATCAACTTCAGAGAAAACATTTAATCTTCTATATCTTTTAGGGAAAAGCAGAACCTTGATTTCAAAATAAACTTTTAACCTCAGGGTACATATCATGCTATGCTACATGCAAGCAGATGCCATTTTGACTGGTTGAAATGAAATGCAATATTCAGAAAGAAAGGCACTTGACTAGAATTTTGACAACACCATTTAATATTTGTTGTCTTAGATTTCTTCAAAGCATAAACTCAAACAGACCAGCAATAAGGAGCATTGGTTTCCCTGACTTAATAATGAATGCACACAGCAGACTACTAGTTAAAGCAAGAAACATGATACCTACAACAAAAGACAGCTCTAAGTTATGAGGTCAATATATTTTGCTGCATTTTACAGCTGTACATATCACAAAAGTTAATAGGTAGAATTGTTTTAAACTTGAAGCATCTTAAAATAAGTCATAACTGATGAAAAACAGAGCAAACATGATGAATTTACATAAACTAGCCCTGTGCATTTAAGACCTGGAGCCGTGCCAGGATTCACATTGTGGTTAGTATCACATTTATCACAAATTAAATCATGAGTTTTCTGTGACACTTGGAATGATTATACACACTCAGGGCATGCCGCCGGCACTGAAAGCAAATTCTAACAAAAGGAATGCTCTCATTTGAATCCAGTTTACTTGTTCAATAGGTTGCCTCTTTTATAATTTTTTTTTGCAGAGAGTGTTAAAGTTAATTACTTTAATGTACATTCAAGGTGCAAGGATGCAGAGCTGTGTAATAAATTCAAAAATATGTGGTTACAATTATGCTTACCACTGATTTTGATCTTTCTCCATGTAAAGAAAACACCTTGCAAGTATAATTGAGAATTCAAGCAGAAGATGATTTTCTATACTCTTAATGCTTTTACAGAAGAGATTGCAAGTATGCTTAATTGAAGTTGATATCATGAATTTTATCAGGCATTTATGTTTTTCTTTAAATATCTATTAAATTTATGTAGAGACCTAGTAAGTATCCTAATATTTTCAGTATGTTATCTTCAGCTTGCTGACCAACACTAATCATCAACTAACCTGACGTACTTGTCAACTTCATATACCTTTATAATATTTCCAGACCCTGAGATTATTATTCTATTGTGGTAGATTTCTTGCATGGTTGCTCCAAAGTAATGGAATGTGTTTGTTGATTCCGAGCAATGTATAATTGCGCACATGAATGTTATTCCATCAAAAAGCAAAATAATTCCAGATGCTGGAAATCTGAAATAAATTAATGCTGGAGTTACTCAGCAAGTCTCTCTGCACAGATACTATCTGAGCTGCTGAACATTTGACCATCTGGTTGGTGCGGTAGTGCAGCAGATAGTGCTGTTGCCTCAACAGCTCCAGTAACCTGAGTTTGATCCCGAACCTTGGATGCTGTCTGTGTGGAGTCTGCACTTCCTGTCTGTGAAAGCCTGGGTTTCCTCTGACTGCTCTGGTTCCTTCCCGCATCCAAAAGACATTCTGGTACATTAATTGGCTATGGTAAATAACCCTAGTGTAGGCAAATGGCAAGAGATTCAGAAGGAGAGAGAGAAATTAAGAGAGAATAAATTGCAGGGCTACAAGGAAATGAGAAGAAGGGGAAAGGGACTGACAGGATGGTTCTGATGAAAGTTGTCATGGACTCAGTGTGCCACATAGTCTCCTTCTGCATTGCAATAAGTAAAATTATCCTCTTCTAACATCTGTGCTGCATGATCTTCTGATAACAATGGCCTCTCAAACTTCCAATCATATCTATCCAAATGTAACCAACATATCACTTGCACTTCTTCCTCCTCCTGTGTCACCCAGGCCTTCCACTTTTGTCCAAGATTACATCTGTATCCCTCCTCTTCTCCTTATCCACAAAGACATGCAAGAAACAAAAGACCGTTCAGGATTCCATTCAGAAGTTTGTTTCTGCAGCCCTCCCTTTCCATCTGTAAGTCTTGCTCAGGATTTGCAACCACATCACAGGAGATGACATTTAGGGTATTGTCAAATATCATGCACACCATGGGAAGAACCAAAGTAAAGGAAAAAGAAACATTACAATTCCTTTTCTCAGATCTTTTAAAGTTGAAGGCTCTATCTTGGTGCTTTGGATTTGAAGTTGGGCAATCTTGACCTGGACATAACTAATGAAGATATTAGAAACTGCCTGAAAACCCCAAACACCACTGGTGTGCCTGTGTGCATTGCAAAGCCGTATGCCTATGGCTTGTTATGCCAGCATTCACTTAGCAGATTTCAGCTTGTTATGAGCAACATATCGGAGTGCTTAAGTCAGAGCGTAAGGATAAGTATGAGGACTCCTCCTAATGTTTGATCTCCCATTGTCTACAGCTCTGCTTGTTCTTTCTTCCTGCTGGTGTTCCTCTTTTTCTTGTTGGACTGGGATTCCAGAAAGACATCCACTAAGAATTAAGTTCACTGTCAAAACCTCTTCAGTGGTTCAGGACCAATAGCAACTACACACACTTCGAAATTATCTTAAGAGTAAAAAATAATTACTCGCTGATGAAGGCTGGATGTCTCTTTCTGCAATTTTACCAAAGAGCAGCCGAGAATCTTACATGCCCCTGGAATTGGTTGCCTCCAAAATTTTAGTTGTGGGCAGGAGCTGGAAGACGAGTTTGATGTAACATATGTAACGTTGGTTAGGACTAGGCTCAGAATTGCAGCAGATGGCCAACTGCTCTGTGTGTTGTTGGTACCATATTTCATTGTAGAAGAAAGTTTGTCTGTCTCAGTAGAGATAATGATGACAAAATGCTGCTTTGTACAATGCAACTTATTTTATAAATATTACACATTTGTCAGTTTAAATTACTATGCCCCAAGTATCTTTTTGAAGGAGCCAAGAAGCAAAAACCAAAGTATATAGACAAAAATTATAACCTGGCCCTGATTCACAAGTATTCATATAATTTTTGCTGATTTCTGACAGGATTAACCAGGATTTATTCAATATTGTCATAGCAAACCAACATTTATATCCTTTGTGATTTTCTTTCTTCACAATTGTGGTATTTTTATGTTCAAACAGAGCGGTAGGGACCTGAGCACTATCACCTTCTCAATAATGCTCATTATGATAAAACAGGATAAATGATGCAAACTCTGATAATAATATGAATGTATCTTCTGTCATGTAATTGTGTATCATAGCAGCTTAATCCTCATGTAGCAACCGCAGAGGGTAATTCACAAATGATTCTTTCTATATGGACAGACAAAATTCAACTTGATGCAGTATTTTACTGATCGTTTATAAAACTAAAATGAAGATAAATTTCACTGAGAGGTTTTGATTTGCCTGATTGAAATAATGAAGACATTGTAAAGTTTGATCACATTTCCATGTGAATGACATATTCAAGAGGTTTGAAGAAGCACACTAGGCTGTGAAAATGTTTGGCATTTGATGTCAGTTTAATGTGAAGACTGTATAAAGTTTCTCAGTGAGGCAAATTAATTTTACACATAACGTCATTTCAGAGCAGAAGACCTTCAATCTTTCTCATTCATTCAGCGGATCTGGGCTTCACATGCTGAACCAGCATTTAATTGGTCTTTCCTTGAGAAAGTTGTGGTGAGCTGCCTTCTAGAACCACTGCAGTTCTGGAGGTGTGGGTCTACACACAATGCTGTTAGGTCATCTTTTGAGCATGCAGACCATACACTGGAATAAACCATCTGGAGAACGATGGGACAAACCTGCAGTTCATTGTTTCCAAGAAATAAAGGATAATTTAATCAATAAAGACATTTCTGTTTCAGCCACCCCATCCCCCACCATTTCCCTCACCAGGTCCCAGGTTCAGCTCCCCATCACCCTGTTTGAACATAAAAATACCACAATTGTGAAGAAAAAAAATCACAAAGGATGTAAATGTTGGTTTCACCTTTTCCCGAGGTCATCAGGAATTGTGTCATGTTGTGCCAATATGGTTAATCAGGCTGGAAAGTGTTAGTTCCAAGTGCTGCACAATGATATCTGCCATGTTGGCTACACCACACTTCTTGACATTCAACTTGAGCTTTCTGAAAGACTTCTTGGCCCAAACATTTGACTGTCCTTACCCTTTAGCCATTTCTTCTACCCTGCTCCATTGTCCTCAGCTGAGTCACTGACTAGAACTTGTTTGCAAACTTGCCTCCAGTGACCTGGCAACAGTACCTTCCATGTTATCCGCCCTGGCTATAGGCCATTCATTCCTCATCACTCACCATGTGCAGGCCCTGTCCCTGTACTCACCTCAGAATTATTCAAACTGAGCTGCTGACTGCGAATGTGAAATTGTGTAAAGAAGTGCAATGCTTATCCTTCTGTAACTTGTAAGTCAGAGCAGATTGTGGGATGAGGATGAAGTGGGATGTGAGGAATCGGATCAGGTACAGTACCATCACCTTCAATGGTTTCAATCCTGCCAATGGCCACAGCTTCAACAAGCACCATTCCACTGATGGCCAACACTGTCTTTTCCATTGATGTTTACCAATCCTCCCCCTTTTGGCAGCCCCACCATTCTCCAGATCAGTGCCACATTGTCCTGCAAAGGAGAGGAACAATTGTTCAATGCCAAGCAATCTGGTTGACATATCTGTCAATCAAGAATTGTGGGCAGTGTGTGCAAGATATGGCACAAGAGTGTGAGATTTTCAGCAATACCACATCTGTGAAGGAGCAATAAAATGAATGACTAATATTTACAGCTCCCACTGGCTTGTTAGTAATAGTGGTGTCATGAACGGAGAAGTCTCTGGAGTTAGTGCTGCAGTTGAAAGATTATGGTATCTGAAGATGCATTTGCTGCCTTGATCACTCGTGAGAATCACAGAACATCTTGCAGTACTGCATTCAACATCTTGGGGCTTGGTTCCTGGTGTTGAAAGGCAGGCACGGTAGTGTAGCAGTTAGCATAACGCTATTACAGCTCCAGCGACCTGGGTTCAATTCTGGCCACTGTCTGTAAGGAGTTTGTACTTTCTCCCTTGTCTGCGTGGGTTTCCTCCAGGTGCTCCGGTTTCCTCCCACATTTCAAAGACGTACAGGTTAGGAAGTTGTGGGCATGGTACGTTGTCACCAGAAGCGTGGCGACACTTGTGGGCTGTCCCCCAGACCATTGTACGCAAAAGATGTATTTCACTGTGTGTTTCCATGTACATGTGACTAATAAAGATATCTTTTCTTATCTTAAACTCCACAGCTACCTCTTCCCCCTGCTATTTCCTTGAGAACATCCTGGATCTTGTGATTACAGGTCACCTCTTCTACTTTTCACCTCTACCACTGAGGCCTTCAGTGCATCATCTAAAAGCAATTCATTATATCAGTAAGATTCACTTCCCACCATTAGGGAGCGTGTGCACCAATCAATGCACTTAAAGAGATGGAGACCAGCTTTAACAGGTAACAACACTGAAGTCCTGCTGATGTGTCAGATGAATGAACAACACAGTTATCTTTGGCTAGATGCAGGAATTATTCAAACATGCAATCATTACCTAGTTGGCATATTGTCGGTATTGCACTCAAAGCATGGAGGTTATTCACACCAGCAACCTCCAAGTCCAATTTCCAAGGCTATCCGATTTAGCATTTTTGAAATTCAGTGGAATTTCCCTACTCATAAAAAAGATTTGGGGTGAAAACTTTGCATAACAGCAAGGCCTATACAGTCTCTGGTAACATGCCAGATCTGAAAGCCTTCTCCATCTGTCACAGACAGCTGGCTTTGAAACACTTTTGGTAGACAGATCCAAAATTCCATACCATATTTGGCATTGTTTCAGTTTATAAGCAGAACAAGTAATATGTTTTTTGGAGGCATTTCCACTGATTTCCTTCAAAATCAATACCCCAAATCCCTAATGCCTTTTAGCTCTATCTGCAAGTAAATACCATGTTAGCTAATATATAGAAACAGATAGCTCAACTTAAAAATGGTCAGACATTCCTTCCAGCTTATTGTCTGAGCTTAATATTGTTTCTTATTTAACTCTTGCAACCCTTGAATTGAACTGCCCGTGAGAGGCAACAATTTTTCATTTTCAACTGTTCCAGCATTAAAGAAGATCTGTGACCTGCCTTTGTAATCAAGACCTTTGATTAGCAAAAATCTATCTATATTAAATTATAAATGAAGAATGGACTCAAATTATTTGTTATTGAAGAGAGTTTTGCAGGTCCACCCATCTATCTGTATGGAATTGCTTCCTAACAACGTGCTTGCACATCCTGGCACTGATTTTTATGTCCCAACAACCCAAACTCCCAACTTGCAGTAATAGTTTCCATCCACCCACATAATGCATTGTCCCACATAATGTATTGAAAACTTCACTCAAGGAAATCCTTACGCATCCATATTTGAAGGAATACTTGTTTAGTGTGTGTAATTCCTCCTTGTAATTTAAACCTTAGAGTGCAGGTATTATTTACTTCCATCTTTCTCCATTGTCTTTCCTAAATTTTGGTGCCCAGATCTGCTTATGATGCTTTGGAGTGATTTAATTAAGGATTTACACAGCTGCTGTATAACTTCCATCGCCTTGCTCCCCAATCTTCCAGATAAAAGATCGGCATTCTATTTATCCTTTTTGATTATCTTCCCGCCCTGTACACACCATTTTAATAATCTACATGAATAGGGCTTGAATATCTTGTGATCCTCATTGTTTCTTTCTCATCATTTATTATGTATTTTGTCCTTTTTACGTAGATCCAAAGTGGATGATCTCACAATTGCATATACTGAAATTCATTCATCACTGTTTGTCCCATTCCTTATTCTATTAATTTCAAAGGTTAATTACATTTCTATACTTCCTTCGACAATACTTACAATGTGACCTACCTTTCTGCTGTCAGCAAGCTTGGATGTGTGCCTTTCTAACACATCATCTGAGGCAGTAGTCTGAGATCTGAGATCAGTCTTGAGAAGAGTGAACCCACAGTAAGCATGGCCCACTTAGTGTCCTTGACCGTGTCCTTAGATCCTGTGCAGATCAGTTGGTGGGGTTATTTGCAGACATTTTTAACCTTTCCCTGCATCAATCTGAGGTTCCCACCTGCTTTAAGAAGACCGCTATCATCCCGGTACATAAGAAAAATAAGTTAACTTGCCTTAATGACTACCACCCGATAGCTCTGACATCCACCGTCATGAAGTGCTTCAAGAGGCTGGTCATGGCACACATTAACTCCAGCCTCCCAGGCAACCTCGACCCACTGCATTTCTCTGACTGCTGAAAGAGACCACAAGATCACAAGACAAGGGAGCAGAAGCAGGCTATTCAGCCTATCAAGTCTGCTCCATGAGCTAAACTAATACTATTCCTATCTCGCCCCAATTTCCAGCCTTATCCCCATATCCCTTGACTAATTAGATACCTATCAATCTCCTCCTTAAACATCCCCAATGATTGGGCCTCCACAGCTGTATGTGGCAAAGAATTCCATAATTTCACTACCCTCTGGCTAAAGAAATTTCTCCTCATTTCTGTTTTAAACTGGGGCCTTCTAATTCTAGGATTGTGCCCTCGAGTCCTGGACTCACCCGCTGGGGGAAACAGCTTAACCACATCTACTCTGTCCAGTCCTTTCAACATTCTAAATGTTTCTATGAGGTCCCCTCTCATTCTTCTGTACTCCAAGGAATACAGTCCAAGAACCGACAAACGCTCATCATAAGTAAGCCCTTTCATTCCCGGAATCATGCTCGTAAATCTTTTCTGAAACCTCTCCAACATCAGTACATCCTTCCTAAGACACGGGGCCCAAAACTGCGCATAGTACTCCAAGTGAGGTCTCACCAGTGCCCCATAGAGCCTCATCAACATTTCCTTACTTTTGTACTTGATACCTTTCGAAATGACTGCTAACATAGCATTCGCTTTCTTTACCGCCAATCCGACCTGGTGGTTAACCTTTAGGGTATCCTGCACGAGTACCCCCGAGTCCCTTTGTACTTCTGTACTTTGGATTTTCTCCCCATCTAGACAATAATCTGCCCATTTATTTCTTTTTCCAAAGTGTACAACGGCACATTTCTCAACATTGAATCTCATCTGCCGTTTCTTTGCCCATTCTCCTAAACTATCTAAGTCTCTCTGCAACCTTCCTATTTCTTCAGTACTCCCTACTCCTCCACCTATCCTGGTGTTGTCTGCAAACTTAGCCACAAAACCATTTACTCCATCATCCAGAGTAAAAAGAAGCGGCCCCAACACCGACCCCTGCGGAACACCACTAGTAACCGATAGCCAACCAGAACAGGATCCTTTTATTCCCACCCTTTGCTTTCTGCCTACCAGCCAATGCTTCACCCATTCCAATATCCTACCTGTAATCCCATGAGCTCTTATCTTATTAATCAGCCTCTTGTGCGGCACCTTGTCAAAGACCTTTTGAAAGTCTAAATGCACAACATCCACAGTTATCCACCCTACCTGAGATTTCCTCAAAAAACTCCAATAGGTTGGTCAGGCAGTATCTTCCCTTCACGAAACCATGCTGGCTTGGACCTATCTTGCCTTGCACCTCTAGGTATTCCATAACCTCATCCTTGAGGATCGATTCCAATAACTTTCTCACCACCAGTGATGTCAGACTAATAGGTCTGTAATATCCTTTATGCTGTCTCCCACCATTCTTATACAGCGGAACTACATTTGCAACCTTACAGTCCTCTGGAACCATGCCGGAGTCTATTGATTCCTGCAAAATTGTCACCAATGCCTCCACAATCTCTGAAGCCACCTCCTTCAGAACCCGGGGGTGCACCTCATCCTGTCTGGGAGACTTATCTGCCTTTAGTCTATTTAGCTTCCCGAGCACCTTCTCGCTACTAATCTTAACTGAATTCAGTTCTATCCCCTGAGACCCCTGACTATCCGGTATATTGCTGATGTCCTCCACGGTGAAGACCGATGCAAAATACTCATTTAGTTCTTCTGCCATCTCTTTATCATCCATTATAATCTCTCCCACACTGTTTTCAATTGGTCCTATATCAACCCGTGTCTCTCTTTTACTCTTCATATATTTAAAAAACTCTTGGTATCTTTTTGAATATTATCCGCCAACTTCCTTTCATAATTCATCTTTTCTTTCCTAATGACCTTAATCTCTTTCTGTAAGTTTTTAAAAGTTTCCCAGTCTTCTGTTTTCCCACTAATTTTTGCTTCCTTGTATGCCCTCGCTTTTGCTTTTACTTTAGCCTTCACCTCTCTCGTTATCCACATTTGTGCCATTTTTCCATTCATAACCTCTTTTCTTGGAATATATCTATCCTGCATTTTCCTTATTTCTCGTAGAAATTCCATCCATTTCTGCTCTGCCGTCCCTCCAACTAGCTTACTTTTCCAATCAATTTGGGCCAGTTCCTCTCTCATGCCACTGTAATTTCCTTTGTTCCACTGAAATATTGACACATCTGATATCAGCTTCTCCTTTTCAAATTTGAAACTGAACTCAATCATATTGTGATCGCTAGATCCTAATGGTTCCTTTACCTTTAGTTCCCTAATCACCTCCAGTTCGTTACACAGCACCCAATCCAAAACAGCCAATCCCCTGGTGAGCTCAACAACAAGTTGCTCCAAAAAGCCATCCCGTAGACCTTCCACAAACTCGGTCTCCTGAGATCCACTGCCTTCCTGGCTTTCCCAATCCACCTTCATGTTAAAATCCCCCATAATTATCTTGACGTTGTCTCTCTGATATGCTTTTTCTATTTCTAGCTGTAATTTATAGTCCACATCCCGGCTGCTGTTAGGGGGCCCATATATCACTGCTATTATTGTCCTTTACTCTTGCCATTTCTTAGCTCCACCCACAAGGATTCCACTTCTTCTGACCCTATGTCCCTTCTCTCTATCGATTTTATATCATTGTTAACCATCAGGGCCACACCACCCCCTCTGCCTACCTGTCTCTCTTTCCTATACACTGTGTACCCCTGGACATTTAGTTCCCACTCACAGCCTTCCTTAAGCCATGACTCGGTGATTGCCACAATGTCATATTTTTTAATCTGTAGCTGTGCCACTAGGTCATCCACCTTATTTCTAATGCTACGTGCAGTTAAATATAGTACATTTAAACCAGTATCTGCTGCTGATTTTGCTGTATTTCTATTGTTCAGCAAATTATCCTGTCTTTTCACCTGCCTGTCCTTCTTTCCATCTTCACTGCACACTGTCTTGGACTTGCTCCTATATACCTCTTACTCTATCCTAACTTCCTGGTTTCCTTCCCCCTGCCAAGTTAGTTTAAACCTTCCCCAACAGCTATATTAAACATTCCCGCCAGTATATTGGTCCCCTTGGAGTTCAGGTGTAACCCATCCTTTGTGAATAGGTCATACCTCTCCCAAAAAAAGGTCCCAATGATCCAAGAATCTGAAGCCCTGCCCCCTGCATCAGTCTCTCAGCCATGCATTCATCTGCCAGATCTTTCTATTCTTACTGTCATTAGCACGTGTCACAGGTAGTAATCCTGAGATTACTACCCTGGAGGTCCTGCTTCTCAACCTTCTTCCTGGCTCCTTGTAATCTTCCTTCAGGACTTCCTCTCTATTTCTACCTATGTCATTGGTACCTACATGTACCAAGACTTCTGGCTGATCACCCTCTCCCCTCAGAATATTCTGGACCCGGTCCGAGACATCCTGTACCCTGGCATCAGGGAGGCAACACACCATCCTGGTATTGTTGTCAGGTTCTCAGAATCTCTTATCTGTTCCCCTCACTATAGAATCCCCAATGACCACTGCATTCCTCTTTTCCCACTGGACCACGGCACCAGGTATGGTGCCAAACTCCTGTTTGCCATGGTCTTCCTCTGTCAGGTCATCCTCTCCAATGGAATATAAAATGAGATACCGATTTTTGAGGGGGACTGTCGCAGAGATACTCTCTACAAATTCTTTGTAGCTTCTGTCTACCTCCTCCTCACTCTCCCTAATCAGCCACAGGTCATTGAGCTGTGGCTCGATCTATGGTGGATGTCATCTCCCTGGCCCTACACTCAGCTCTGGAGCATTTGGACAGTAAAGACACCTATATTAGACTATTGTTTACGGACTACAGCTCTGCCTTCAATACTATAATTCCAAGCAAACTCATCTCCAAACTCCTAGACCTGGGACTCAACACCTCCCTTTACAACTGGATCCTTGACTTCCTGACCGACAGACTAAAATCAGTGAGGATAGGCAGCAACACCTCTGGCACAATTATTCTCAACACTGATGCCCCACAAGGCTGCATCCTCAGCCCCCTAATCTACTCCCTGTACACTCACAATTGTGTAGATTCTGCTCCAACTCCATCTACAAGTTTGCAGATGATACCACCGTAGTGGGCCATTTCTCAAATAATGGTGAGTCAGAGTACAGGAAGGTGATAGAGAACCTAGTGACATGGTGTCATGACAACAACCTTCCCCTCAATGTCAGCAAAACAAAAGATCTGATTATTGACTTCAGGGAGAGGGTGGTGCACATGCTCTTGTTTACACCAATGGTGCTGAGGTCGAGAGGGTTGAAGGCTTCAAGGTCCTAGGAGTGAACATCACCAATAGCCTGTCCTGGTCCAACCATGTAGACCCCATGGTCAAGAAAGCTCACCAGTGCCTCTACTTCCCCAGGAGGCTAAAGAAATTTGGCATGTCCCCTTTGGCATTCACCAAATTTTATTGGTGACCGTGCCTACCCCGGACATTCTCTCTTCTCCCCTCTCCCATCAGGCAGAAGGTACAAGAGCCTGGAAGTACGTACCACCAGACTCAAGGACAGCTTCAATCCCACTGTTATGACTATTGAATGGTCCCCTAGTGCAATAAGATGGACTCTTGACCTCACAATCTACCTTGTTATGACCTTGCACTTTATTGTCTACCTGCACTGCACCTTCTCTGTAACTGTAACACTTTATTCTGCATTCTGTTATTGTTTTACCCTGTACTACTCAATGCACTGTTGTATTGAAATGACCTGTATGAACGGTATGCAAGACAAGTTTTTCATTGTACCTCGGTATATGTGACAATAATAAGCCAATTTATCAATTTATAAATACAATAAATGTTGTAGTCTCTGGTGGCACTGCACCAATTGTACCCAACCAACCTTGCTTTCTGCCCACAATTCACACATTCTATCTCCTGCAGCTTGATCTGTTTCCTAATCATCACTAATTTGCCTTAAATTCCACTGGTTTTACTTTTAGCTTTATCTTATGTAGGACTTTATCAAATGTCTTCTGGAAGCACATATAAGTAACATCAACAGACATTTTATTTTTCATCACTATGGCCATCCCTTCAAAAAAAGTCATTCTTTATGGGATTTGTATTTAATCAGTAAGCAGGTAAACTCACCACACAAATCTGCTGCATACTACTCTCCAGATTGATGCCTGGTACATGTCTCCAAATGATCTAAATGCAAAGCAATTTACTCCATGGAACTTATAATTATTGTTTGAATGACTTGTTAGGTTCCCAATATAATAAGAAAAAATGTTAATTGGCTAGAACCTTTATGTTTGCTCCTTTTTGTCAGATATATAGTTTTAGCTTTATTGAAATCAATAAAAAAGGTAAGTTGGAAGAAATAATGATCATACAAAGTCAAAATCTATACCAGTGTTTATATTTTGCTGACAAATTGAAAAGCTCTTTGAGTGATTTAAAAGTATACGGCTGCAATATTTTTACATTGGACTTGTACAAGCTTTATACTGCTGATGACTTAGCTGGCACACTTCTCTCTTCTCTCCAAGGCTTGTCTGATGTTTAAGCTTATCAATCACTGGGCACAACATATTATTTGCAAACTTTAGACTTGTTAATGGTAATGTGGGTTCTTAATATAAAGACATTTATCAACCCAAATGTAATTTATTTCCTATGTGTCAGTTTGGTATTATTTGCTTTTGCCACTTACTTCTTCTACTCATCTGAGATATCTGTGCAATAAATACATTCCCTGGAGGGCTGGGGGGAGAAAAACATAAATCACTGTCATTTCCAATGAATGCTTCTGCAGCGTCTGATGTGTTCATTGTACTGTGAAATCAGCTAACAGATTCACACATTTTACGTTTATCCTTCTGCTGTCATTAAAATATTTCTTTATTATTTCATTATTTTCCCACATAGTGGCTTTTGGTAAGTGGCCTAACCCGCTGTGGGCATGAAAAATGGTGCATAGAATGCAGAATGCAGAATGCAGAAATGGATCTTGGAAGTTAATTATTTAACTTAAGGACATGTTTCTTTGACACTTAATATATGATTAACTAACATTTTCCTTCCAGCCTGCATATTTATTAAATAAGTTACATGTTCATATATCTTCCACCGTCAGATGTATTCTTCTGATTGTATTTCCTCTTTATAATGAGGATAAATTTTAGCATTTTTTTTAGAACTTCCTTTTAGCGCGATCTGATAGACCTCATTATGCCAGTGGCATGGTCTTGCCATGTAAATGTGATTAACTTTGGTTTCTGTCATGATAATCTTTGTAAATCTAAAGACAGAATCTCTTCTATACAAAATTCAAATACAATGTAGGGACAAAATTCTTGGCTTAGTGACACCAAGTCCAAACACTAAATCTATCCAGGTTTAACTACTTAGCTAGAGAGAGAAAATAAAATCAGCAGAGATTCCCAATCCTAATCGCTAATTGTGAAGTGTGATCATACCTCATCTGTTAAATGATAACAATCGGTTGGGTTTAACCATGTTTGAGCCTTACCCTACTAACAGACAGATGGCTGTTCATATTTCATATACAATGTTCCAGTTAGTTATCATTTTCAGAATAGGAGAGGTAAAATAACAATTAAAAAGAATACAAGCTTCTCAGTTTCTTTTGACTTTGCTGATTTCAGACAAGCAGCAGCTCTTCAATTAACTTCATCATACTGGGGTTAGAGAAACAAAAGGCATGGTTCCTGTAATCCTTTGACTGCTGCATGATGTTTTGATGTACAAATATCAGGTGAGGCAAAAATGGGCTGCATTGCAATTCCCCTACTAAATAACCTGCTGGAACGCTCTATTAAAGTTCTCATCTGGATAGTGGCAACGTGTTGGAAGATGGACGTATCCCAAGTGGAATTATATATAAATAGAAATGTCAATTCCCTCAGGAGAAAATTAGGTGGAGGAGGAGGTTTGGTCATAATTGGAAAAAATTTAAATACTATAACCTTGCATTGTTTTGGGCTTATAAAAGATTGACAAAGTTTGCCTTTCAACCATTGTTGCAATGATATCTTTGTGGGTGCATTACACCACACATAGCAAATGAATGCTAAAGCATTTATACTAAATGTTGTTTGTTCTTTAGAATGTCTTGAGGGATCAATTAGCCACAATGACGTAGCGACATTTGCATAGCAACAGCTCATGGCCCAATGTAGGTTGGCAGTGGTGGCTTTATTTCCCCCTGAGTTTAAGCAGGTGAGCAAAATTGACAGTAAGTAGAAACAAGCAAATTCTGATATTAATTCATGTTCTGCTTTCATTTCTTGAACTCTTTCCCTCCCATTATCCTGTCCCCACAAACTCTTTTGCTGTCACTTCCTAGACCATATAGTTATTATGTAAAATATTAAACACATTAGTTCAAATTACACAATGTGTATTATAATATTAACCAGTTGGTCTGCATATTGATTCATTCTCCATTGGCACAATAGGGATTATTTTACAATGAGTGCTAAAGTGTCATTGAAAGCTTTTTGTAGACAGTTTGTCACTTGTGACACTTAGACATATACATTCCTTACTTTGTAATGTGGCATACGTATTTTAGCTTTATATTTTATTACTTCCTTTCTTGTTACCACTTTCTTAATATTGATTGAGAAACAATATTCATATTGTTGCAGTAGGATTCTACTTTTATCTTGTTGATCAAATTATGGAAGACTTCCATATTCTTAGAGCAATCAAATAGAAATGCACACCATAGAAACAAATTACTTGGCCAAATTAATCTATGTTCCATGTAACCTTCTGCCCATTCCCTTTATCTCAGCCTCCCACCATATCTTTCTCTTCCCTTTTCTCTCATGTACTTGTTCAATTTCCTTTTGAAAGCATCTCGATCATGACATGATGATGCACACATTTTTATAATTCCCAAACAATTTTTTTTTCTTATTTCTTTGTTGGATTTATTAGTATTTTGTAATATAGTTCCTAGTTTTGGGTTCCTCCACAAATGAAAACAATATCATTACATTTATACAATCAAACCCATTCACAATTTTAAAAACCAGAATCAGAAAACCTCTAGGTATCAGATTGTCTAAAGAAAAAAAGTTCAACTTCCCCAATATCTGCAATCTCTCAGTCCTCAATGCATCCTTCCAAATCTTTCCCTCACTCTTTCTAGTGTGCCAGTTGCCACTTTAATAGCACGAATGCTAGAACATTACAGAGTAACCTGCATGTATATTCTAATGTTGTCTGAGCTGTATCAGATCTAAAAGCTGATTCCATTTTTCAGAAATGTAAACACACTTTCCAAACATTTCATTCAGCTTGTAACTTTTGTATTCTGCACAGCTGGATTGAATTGTTGATAAAAATTGCTTCTTTTCTTGAGCAACATAGAAAAAGCATTGCTGCTGATGTACATTGACTACCACTGTTTCAGTTGTTCTTTTAATCAACTTCCAAGAAAATGAATAAAGTAAAAATGGAAGCAAACATATTTTAATACTAGTTAAGTGCAAAAAATAAACAAGTTGGTTCTTTGTGAAGAAGAGAAAAATATGGTCCTAAGTATGCAGCAGAAATTATCATTTTTTGCATGCATTTTGTGCATTTCGGCACTGTAGCGTAGCGGTTAGTGCAACGCTATTACAGCACCAGCGATCGGGGTTCGATTCCCGTCGCTGTCTGTAAGGAGTTTGTATGTTCTCCCGTGTCTGCGTGGGTTTCCTCTGGGTGCTCCGGTTTCCTCCCACATTCTAAAAAGACGTATGGATAGGTTAATTTGGGGTTTAAGATGGGCGGCGCGGACTTGTTGGGCTGAAAGGGCCTGTTACCACGCTGTAAATAAAATTTAATTTAATTTAATTTAATTTAATTTTAAAAAAACCTTGACAAAAATAATATAAGTGAAACCTAGTTCAGAAACAATTGTTCTGTTTTCATTAGTGCTAGTAGATAATTCATATACTGACCATCTCATTCAATTAATAACTATAAATGCTTCAGAGATGGTAATTACATCTTTGACTGTCACTTACCAAACATTGGCTTTGTTGCATTCTTCAAAATAGTTTTCAGGTTACTCCCTTCTCAGCAGCTATTGTCAATTTACTACTGATGTGATGATATTCTCATCTTCCAGTGCCATCACACATTGTTTATGTGCAACAATGTTAACAAGAAGATTTATGAACTTATTGCAAACTAGGAACTTCATGCAGAAGTGATTCATTAGCATTCCCTTCAACATTAACAGCTACGAAACTACAAAGTTCAGTATCATTGGGGGGGAGGGGAGTCACAAAAAGTCTTGAATTGATTAGAGCGTTTCTTGTTTTACCCATATTGATTTTATTTCTATTTTAACTGTTATGTTCAGCAGGGCTTTTTTGTAAATTTATCCTTTACATCAATAGGTGTTTACAATGTGTGGCGAAATGTTTTCAGAAGTGGTAGAAGAGAATTCCTTGATCAAATGACTACATTAAGGAATAATATTTGGCAGAATAAAGGCAACTTAATGGTTGGCAAATCTTTGGCATAAAGGTAAGCAGAGCAGCTTTTGGGAGGTTTCATTTGTGCACTATAATATTTTGAATGAGTATGGGATCCATCCGGTTTAAAATCTCAGATGTTATTCTGTCTTTGATGTTGACCTCATAATCAACAATGTCCAGGCATTGCCCAAATTAGGCCAGGGGCTTCTCACCATTGCATTTATCATTGCTGCTCCTTTTTTAAATTTGTGAAACAGGAGTAAAGATGTCTAATTTAGTCCCCAGCTTTTGATCTTCAAGGCAATGTCCTCATAACGAAGGTTTTTATTTGCTTCATCCCATTGACAATCTCAGCATGGTATCATCAATGAACCTGGAAAGAATAAAACATGTTTTGCTTGCTTGAAATGACTATTTTTACAGAGAGAGTTAAATATGACTGGGAACATATACTGTAACTGAAAATGTCTATTGAATGCATCTCTGTATTCTGAGAAATGCTGTTTCCAGGTTAATGAGAATTTAATAGTATCATAAACTGTAGCATTACTGCATTTTTCACATCAGGTGTTCAAAGTGAAATGTTACACTGCATTCTTTAAAAATAAAGCTTATAAAGCAACAGTTTCAAAATCATTTGATATCTGTAGTTTTTGCTGAAATTTCTCAGCTTCAATCGGAATTATTCAGTACTGTCATGAAACTTCTCTTGGATCAGCTTATTTTAACTAAGTTTGTGTTAGTCTCTTCAGTTCATATCTCATGATAACACAACTACTATTATAAGGAGATGGAAGTAATTGTTAACAACAAGCTGGCACGTATCTAGGGATGGGCTCATTACAGTCATGGGCAGAAGTTCAGGAGATATCAAGTGAAGAATTTCCATCAGGCAAAACAATTGAAAAATAGATGACTATCATCTATCCATCTAAAGTGAGGGGAGTGCATCTGAAGTCAATGCCTTGTTAAAGTCATGTTGCAATAAAGTATAAGGGGGTCAGTGGAGGAGGAGTTAAAGTTGTTAAATTGGGAATGCATCATCAGCCACAATATTGTCACATCATGTAGTGGCAGAACATGTCATTGATATACTTAATCTAACTCCTACATTGCAAGCTAGAGGCTGATTCAAAATTGGTTTTAATTGTATTTCACAAAGCCCTGGAATCCTAACAGTAATAAAGGCTGTAGAAGAGAGCCTTTTACAGCATGCTCATTGGCCAGAACATAGAGGTACATTTGCTCTGATGCCTGAAGGAAGACTTTAGCCTCTCGTATCTCTTTTGGAGCCTTTCTTTTCCACTGATCATGATTCCAGATCCATTCACTACCACCTACTGCCCTCAACATAACCCTTCCAAACTCACTTTTGTTTGCCTCTTCCAGTGATGGCCAACTTGCACCAAAGCCCTGCTCTCACACCCCTTTTCCTGTAGTTACCAATCCATCCTCTCCTCTCTCACCATTCCTCTCTTAATTGTCACATTCCATCCCCAAGGGCTCCTGATGCCGATTTGCCATCTGGCAACTGACCAGTCTGTTCGTTTGTTCAGCTGCCGTGCAGGAAACAGAAACAAAGTTGTAATATGGTCCTGCTGCTAAATATGGCAGAGATTCCACAACCGTGGTCTGCACAGGCTTTCCCTGAGCTATTGCCATCCCTCCCATCTCCAAACCCTGCATATACAAGGACCATTGCCACAGTCAATCTTTCTCACAGTAAAGCATGGAGACAAAATGTGAAAGGTAAGTGCAAGATTCCTTTTTTGTAGAATGTTTGGTAAATAAAAGTGCAACAATGGTCACAGTGAATGACAATTTCGGAGGACTTCGGAGCAGCTAAGTGTTTTCCCTGTTTATCACTTTTATTAGGGTTTTTGGGTGTAAGGGTTAGTTTTTGTTAGGGTTTTTAGTGTAAGGTTTAGATTTTTTAATAATTTTTTTAAGTAGTCGAGTGGGGGCTGGACTGCGCAGGCGCGGCGTGGGCAGCTTAAAAAGGAGAGAAAAAAAAACTTCGGAGGACTCGGGCTTCGGTTCGGAGGACTTTGGAGCAGCTAAGTGTTTTCTCTGTTTATCACTTTTATTAGGGTTTTTGGGTGTAAGGGTTAGTTTTTGTTAGGGTTTTTAGTGTAAGGTTTAGATTTTTTAATAAGTTTTTTAAGTAGTCGAGTGGGGGCTGGACTGCGCAGGCGCGGTGCGGGCAGCTTAAAAAGGAAACAGCCTATAGAGCGGGCAGCGTCGGAGCGGGCAGCTGAGTGGGTGGCAGCAGAGTGTTCTGGGCTTTGGCTCAAGGGGCTTTGGCGTGAAGGAGCAAGGAGGGTAAGTAGCTGGTAAGTAGGTAAAGGCAAGGTTTAGCTTTTGGTCATTATAGATTTGTAGGTGGAACTAACTAGGGAAAAAAAGGGTAGTCAGATGGAGGACATGGTGGTGTGCTGCAGCTGTTTGATGTGGGAACTCGTGGACCTTGCTGCGGTCCAAGATGGCCACATCTGCAGTAAGTGCTTGAGGCTGGACGAACTTCGGCTCAGAGTTGATGAGCTGGAGTCGCAGCTACAAACACTGCGCAGCATAAGGGAGGGAGAGAGTTATGTAGACACAGTGCATCAGGTGACAGTCACCCCCCTTAGGATAGGTACATCTGAGGTTCAGGAGGCAGATAGAATGGTGACGGTCAGGGGAGGGAAGAGGAAGAAGAAGTCAGGCAGGCAGGCAGGACAGAGAGCCCCGAGGCTGTTCCCCTCAGTAACAAGTTTTCTGCCTTGGAAGCTGTTGAGGGGGATGACCTGCAGGGGCCCAACTGCAGTTACCAGGTCTCTGGCGCTGGGACTGGTACTGCTGCTCAGAAAGGAAGGGTGGGAAAGAGACATGCAGTAGTGATAGGGGACTCGATAGTCAGGGAAACAGACAGGAGGTTCTGTGGCAGTGAGCATGAATCCTGGATGGTATGTTGCCTCCCAGGTGCCAGGGTCCGGGATGTCACTGATCGGGTCCACAGAATTCTTGAGTGGGAGGGAGAGCAGCCAGAAGTTGTGGTCCATATTGGTGCCAATGACATAGGTAGGAAGGGGGATGAGGTCCTGAAGAGTGAGTTCAGGGAGCTAGGCAGAAAATTGAGGAACAGGACCTCAAGGGTAGCAATCTCGGGATTGCTGCCAGTGCCACGTGATAGTGAAGGTAGGAATAGAAGGAGGTGGCAGATAAATGTGTGGCTGAGAAGTTGGTGCAGGAGGGAGGGTTTTAGATTTCTGGATCGTTGGGATCTCTTCTCGGGAAGGTGGGACCTGTACAGAGACGACGGGTTACACCCGAACCAGAAGGGGGCCAATATCCTTGCGGCGAGATTTGCTAAGGTGGTACAGGAGGGTTTAAACTAGTTTGTGAGGGGGAAGGGAACCGGAGGAGTAGGTCAGAGGAAGAAGGGGATGGGGAAAAGTTAGATCAAACAGGTAGAGAGGCTTTGGGGAAGGAGAAGCAGAATACAGGCTGTAAAAGTAGTAAGGTAGATGGACTGAAGTGTGTTTACTTAAATGCAAGAAGTGTCAGGAATAAGGAGGATGAACTGAGGGCTTGGATAAGTATGGGGGACTCTGATATCGTGGCTATTACTGAGACGTGGCTGACGTCAGGAGAGGAGTGGATATTGAATATTCCTGGTTTTCGGTGTTTTAAGAGGGATAGGGAAGGGGGGAGAAGAGGTGGAGGGGTGGCGATACTGGTCAGGGACACTGTTACAGCTGTGGAAAAGATGGATGTTGTAGAAGGATCATCTCTAGAGTCCGTATGGGTGGAGTTAAGGAACAAGAAAGGAGCAGTTACTCTACTAGGAGTATTCTATAAGCCCCCCGGTAGCAGTAGAGATATAGAGGAGCAGATTGTCAGGCAGTGTTTGGAGAGAAGCAGAAATAACAGGGTTGTTATAATGGGAGACTTCAACTTCCCAAATATAGACTGGAACCTGCTTAGTGCCAAAGGTTTAGATGGGACGGAATTTGTTAAATGTGTCCAGGAGGGATTCCTGACGCAGTATGTGGACAGGCCGACTAGAGGGAATGCCATGTTAGATCTAGTTTTAGGAAATGAACCGGGACAGGTGAAGGATCTATTGGTGGGTGAGCATTAGGGGGACAGTGACCATTGCTCCATAACCTTTAAAGTTGTCATGGACAGGGACAGGTGCAGAGAGGACAAGAGGTTTTTCAATTGGGGAAGGGCTAACTACGAGGCTATAAGGAGAGAACTTGGGAGTGTAAATTGGGATGTCCTTTTTGAAGGAAAATGTACCATGGGGATGTGGTCGATATTCAGGGATCTTATGCAGGATGTTAGGGACAAATATGTCCCGGTAAGGCAGAGAAGGAATGGCAGGGTGAAGGAACCGTGGGTGACGAGAGAGGTGGAATGACTTGTTAGGGAGAAGAAGGTAACATACGTGAGGTATAAGCAGCAAGGTTCAGACAGGGCCCATGAGGAATATAGGGTAGCGAGGAAGGAACTTAAGAAAGGGCTGAGGAGAGCTAGAAGGGGACATGAAAAGGCTTTGGCTAGTAGGGTTAAGGAAAATCCCAAGGCCTTTTTCAAGTACGTGAAGGGTAGGAGGATGGCTAGGGTGAAGGTAGGTCCGATTAAGGACAAAGGTGGGAGAATTTGCCTGGAGGCGGTGGAAGTGGGAGAAGTTCTGAATGAGTACTTCTCTTCGGTATTCACCAGGGAGAGGGGTCTTGATGTTGCGGAAGGGAGTGCTGGTAGGGGTAATGTTCTCGAGGTTGTAGATATCAAGAGAGAGGATGTGTTGAAGTTGTTAAATAATATTAAGACAGATAAATCTCCGGGGCCTGACGGGATTTTCCCCAGGCTGCTTCGAGAGGCTAGGGAGGAGATTGTTGAACCGCTGGTAAGGATCTTTGAGTCCTCGTTGTCTACGGGGGTGGTGCTGGAGGATTGGAGGATTGCGAATGTGGTCCCCTTGTTCAAAAAAGGTAATAGGGATAGGCCAGGGAATTATAGACCGGTGAGTCTCATGTCTGTGGTGGGTAAGCTGTTAGAAAGGATTCTAAGGGATAGGATTTATGAACACCTAGAGAATTATGGACTGATTAGGGACAGCCAGCATGGCTTTGTGAAGGGAAGATCTTGCCTCACAAGCCTGATAGAGTTCTTTGAGGAGGTGACCAGGAAGATTGATGAGGGCAGTGTGGTGGATGTGGTTTACATGGATTTTAGTAAGGCATTTGATAAGGTTCCTCATGGTAGTCTTCTTCAGAAGGTCAGAGGCCAAGGGATCCAAGGAAGCGTGGCTGTGTGGATTAGGAATTGGCTTGCATGTAGAAAGCAGAGGGTTGTGGTGGAAGGAGTGCCCTCGGATTGGAAGGCAGTGACTAGTGGTGTCCCGCAGGGATCGGTTCTGGGACCTCTACTTTTTGTGATATTTATAGATGACTTAGATGAGGGGGTGGATGGCTGGGTTAGTAAGTTTGCAGACGACACTAAGATAGGCGGTGTTGTGGATAGTGTGGAGGGCTGTCGGAGCTTACAGAGGGATATTGATAGGATGCAGAGCTGCGCTGACAAGTGGCAGATGGAGTTCAATCCGGAGAAGTGTGAGGTGGTACACTTTGGAAGGACAAACTCCAGGGCAGAGTACAGGGTAAACGGCAAGGTACTTGGCAGTGTGGAGGAGCAGAGGGATCTGGGGGTTCATATTCACAGTTCGTTGAAAGTTGCCTCACAGGTGGAAAGAGCAGTTAAGAAGGCCAATGGGATGTTGGCTTTCATAAGTCGCGGGATTGAGTTTAAGAGCCGCGAGGTTATGATGCAGCTTTACAAAACTCTAGTTAGGCCACATTTAGAGTATTGTGTTCAGTTCTGGTCGCCTCATTATAGGAAGGATGTGGAGGCATTGGAGAGAGTGCAGAGGAGATTTACCAGGATGCTGCCTGGATTGGAGGGTATTGAATATGAGGAGAGGCTTAAGGTGCTAGGGCTTTATTCACTGGAAAGGAGGAGGATGAGAGGAGACATGATAGAGGTATATAAAATATTGAGAGGAATAGATAGAGTAGACAGTCAGCGCCTCCTTCCCAGGGCACCAATGCTCAAGACGAGAGGTCATGGCTTTAAGGTTATGGGTGGGAGGTTCAGGGGAGATGTCAGAGGGAGGTTTTTCACCCAGAGAGTGGTTGGTGCATGGAATGCACTGCCTGGGGTGGTGGTGGAGGCAGATACATTGAACAGGTTCAAGAGCTTGTTGGATAGGCGTATGGAGGAACGTGAGATAGAGGGATATGCGAGAGGAAGGGGTTAGGTAGTGTGAGAGTGGTCTGATGGACAGCACGACACGGTGGGCCGAAGGGCCTGTTTTGTGCTGTATGGTTCTATGGTTCTAAAAGTGATCATTGTTAACACACTGAGTCAAGGCAACTTTAATATTTGATTCATACTTAATAATAATTGTAATAGTTTTACATGCAACTGGACATCAGTTGCACTAGAGGACAATATATCAGATGAACAGCAAATGATGGACAGCTACAGCAATAGCCCATACAGGAGAGAGAGTATTGAATCATTACAAGGTTTCAACTGTGGCAGATAGTTGCAGGGCATGATGTGATACATGTTCAGAAAATAATGTTTTACCTGTTTCATCTCATGAAAGTTACAATATTTCAGTATAAACTAGTGGTGGTCTTGGGGAAAATTTCCAATAAATTGAAATAACATGATCTACTTCAAAAATCTGCACTGTTCCATAAAACAATGATAAGTGAAAATTTTCTAATTTAAAATTGTAATTTTTATTATCATATTTAAATTGGAAATACTTTCTCAGTTAAACAACAAACTAGCTTCTGCTTTTTAAAGAAATGCACTACACTTTGAGATCTTGGACTTGCAATGGATAAGCTAGTAGCCTAAAATCCAGGTTTTCAATTTAGAGTGAGAGACATCTAACCATGCTGACTACAGGACCCTTCATGGAATTGATGGGAGGCCCCTTTCAACAAAAATGCACAGATCAGCAATTTTACTCAGAGAGCAAAGGTGTTTGAAATAGAACAAATGCTTCTGTATGAAAGAGACCCCCTGGCAATTAGAGCTGACTGAAATCATTTCTTTGCATTTCTTTTCGAATACATCTCAACTCAGAATATTCAGTGCTGACACTGAAGCTGAACTTCCCTTGATGATGCCTTCAAAATCAAAGCAGCCTGGATTTACTTTCCCCTGTTCCAACCATAGCTTTTCATTCCTTTCCCGCTCATGCACATTAACACCAGTGAGAGGGCAAGTTCCTCGCAAGCCACCCCTCCCCCGCTTCCCTGACCTCCACATCACAGAGCTGCCATGCAGAAGCCTGTGGTATGTCTAAGGAAAGGCAAAGTGTAGCTAAAGCCCTCTCATGGTGCAAGAGTGTTTTAGAAGAGGCTCCTTCTCCCCATGTTCCAACTCTAAGCAGCTGAAGTCCTTTGGCATGAGATTTCTTCCAATCACCTTTTTTGCCTCTGACACTGCTTCTAATCCTTGGGGTGCAGTCATTCCATCAATTACCTCAGGATCATTGGTGACATCACCTTTGGTGGCAGTATTCTCTCCAGGAGACTGCCATCATTTGGAAATAACAATATATCCCAAGGAATAAGTCGAGAGTGGGAAGCAATTTAAAAAGGTGGGCCTGTTTTTGTAGTTCTTGTTGCCGTGGTGAGTAGATAGACCTGTTGATTAGCTAATTAGATAATTAGGCAGCAGCTGCCAATAAGATGAAATTAGGGTCAAGCAGAACGGCCATTGTGTGAGTGGACAGTGTTAGAGTGTGGAACTAAGGCTTTGGCTCAAGAGTCTTCAGTGTAATGAGGTGGAGTAGGTGAGCAGAGGCTTCTTCTGATAGGGTTCTCTTTCTTTCTTTGCTATTTGTTATTTTCTTTGTATAGAACAGTGGGAATGGCAGCCAGGGCAGAAATATGGTCCTTCTGTAGGATGTGGGAAGTCAGGGAGACCTCCAGTGTCCCTGAGGACTACACCTGCAGGAAGTGCATCCAGCTGCAGTTCCTTACAGACAGCGTTAGGGAGCTGGAGCTGCAGCTGGATGAACTCCTGATCATTCAGCAAGCTGAAAAGATGATAGGAGTTACCAGGAGGCAGTTACATCTAGGGTGCAGGATGTAGGTAGTTGGGTGACTGTTAGGAGGGGGCAAAGGAATGGGCAGTCAGTACAGGATACCTTGGTGACAGTTTCCCTTGATAACAGGTATATTGTTTTGGATACAGTTGGGAAGGGATGAATCACTGGCGGAGAGCCACAGCAGCCGGGTCTCTGGCACAGAATCTGGTGCTACGGTTCAGAAGGAAAGTGGGGGAAGAGGATTGTGATAATGATAGGGGATTTGTTAGTTAGGGGAACAGACAGGAGATTCTGTGGACAAGGACGGGACTCCTGGATGATATGTTGCCTCCCAAGTGCCAGGGTCAGGGACATCTCAGATCGAGTGTGCAGTATTCTTAAGGGGGAGGGTAAGCAGCCAGAAGTCGTGGTGCGCATTGGCACCAACGACACAGGTAAGATAAGTGGTGAGGTCCTGAAGAGCGAGTTTTGGGAGTTAGGAAGGAAGCTAAAAAGCAAGACCTCAAGGGTAGTAGTCTCTGGATTGCTGTCTGTGCCATGTGCCAGGGAGGGAAAGAATAGGAGGATAAGGCAGATAAATGAGTGGCTGAAGAGTTGGTGTAGGAGTCAGGGGTTCAGATTTGTGGATCATTCGCATCTCTTCTGGGGTAGATATGACCTGTAGAGAAGGGACAGGTTACACCTGAACTCGACAGGGACCAATGTCCTTGCAGGCAGGTTTGCTAGAGCTGTTGGGGAGGGTTTAAACTAGGTTGGCAGGAGGATGGGAACCAGAGCATTAGGTTAGTTGATGTATCAGTTTATGTAGAAGTAGATGCAATGAGTATCGAGAAATGTGAGTAAGTATAGGCAGGGGATAGATGCAGTCAGGGCATAAATGCAGTCAGTTAGATGGATTGAAAGGTGTTTACTTTAAAACAAGAAGTGTTAAGAATAAGGGTGATGAACAGAGCATGAATCAATACATGGAATTACGATGTTATGGCCATTACAGAGACTTCGTTGTCACAAGGGCAGGAGAGGCTGCTTGATGTTCCAGGGTTTAGATGTTTCAAAAGGGATAGGGAGGAAGGTAGAAGGGGTGGGGGTGGGGGTGGGGGTGGGGGTGGGGGTGGGTGGCATTGCTAATTAGGGATAGTATAACAGCTGTAGGAAGGGAGGATGTCATGGAGGGATCGCCTACTCAGTCAGTATGGGTGGAAGTCAGAAACAGGAAGGGAGCAATCACTCTATTGGGAGTATTCTATAGGCCCCCCAATAGCCCCTGGGACACTGAAAAGCAGATAAATGGGCAGATTTTGGAAAGGAGCAACATTCCCAATATTGATTGGCCTCCTTAGTGCAAAAGGTTTAGATGGGGCAGAATTTGTTAGGTGTGCACAGGAAGGATTCCTGACACAGTATGTGGACAGGCCAACTAGAGGAGATGCCATGCTGGATCTGGTACCAGGCAATGAACCTGGTCAGGTGACAGACCACTTGGTGGGCGAGCATTTCAGGGATAGTGACCACAACTCCCTGACCTTTAGCATGGCCAGAGACAAGGATAGGAGCAGACATCATGGAAAAGTATTTAATTGGGGGGGGAGAGCAAATTACGATGGTATTATGGAGGAACTTGGGAACATAAATTGGGAACAGATGTTCGCTGGTAAATGCACTGCAGAAATGTGGAGATTGTTTAGGGACCATTCACATGGGGTTCTAGATAGGTTTGTCCCACTGAGACAAGGAAAGGATGGTAGGGCGAAGGAACCATGGTTAACGAGAGAGGTGGAAGGTTTAGTCAAGAGGAAAAAGGAAGCTTATTTAAGGTTTAGGAAGCAAAAATCAGTCAGAGCCCTTGAGATTTATAAGGTAGCCAGGAAGGAACTCAAAAAAGGGACTTAGGAGAGCTAGAAGGCCTTGACAAGTAGGGTTAAGGAAAACCCTAAGGCATTCTACACATATGTGAGGAACAAGAGGATGACTAGGGTGAGGGTACGACTGCTCAGGAATGGGGTGGGGGGGTGTGTCTGGAGGTGAAGGAGGTAGGGGAGGTCCTAAATGAATACTTTGATTCAGTGTTCACCAAGGAGAGGGACTTAGACGAAGGGGAGGTTAGTGTAGAACAGGCAAGTGTGTTGGAGCATGTCGAGGTTAAGAAAGAAGCAGTGTTGGAGCTACTAAAAAGCATTAGGATAGATAATTCCCCGGGGTCAGATAGGATATACCCCAGGGTACTATGGGAAGGGAAGGAAAGGAAGAGATTGCTGGAGTGTTAACAATGATCTTTGAGTCCTCCCTGGCCACAGGAGTGGGATTGGAGGATGGCAAATGTTGTTTCATTGTTCAAGAAAGGTAAAAGGGATAATCCTGGGAATTACAGTATAGACCAGTTAGACTTACATCAGTGGTGGGCAAGCTATTGGAGAGGATTCTTAGGGACAAGATTTATGAGCATTTGGAGATGCATGTCATATAAGGAATAGTCAACATGGCTTTGTGAAGGGCAGATCATACCTCACGAGCCTAATAGAGTTTTTCAAGGAAATGACAAGACAGATTGATGAACGTAGAGTGGTGGATATGGTATATATGGATTTTAGCAAGGCATTCGACAAGGTACCCCCGGTAGGCTCATCCAGAAGGCCATGAGGTATGGGATCCATGGAAAATTGGCTATGTGGATTCTGAATTGGCTTGCCCACAGAAGGCAGAGGATGGTTGTAGAAGGGGAGTATTCGACCTGGAGGTTGGTGACTCGTGGTGTTCCACAGGGATCTGTTCTGGGACCCCTGCTCTTTGTGATTTTTATAAATGACTTAGATGAAGAAGTAGAAGGGTGGGGTGGTAAGTTTGAAGATGACACTAAGGTTGGTGGTGTAGTAGACAGTGCAGAAGGTTGTCATAGGTTGCAATGGGATATTGACAGTATGCAGAGCTGGGCAGAGAAGTGGCAGATGGAGTTCAATCCGGAGAAGTGTGAAGTGATACACTTTGGAAGATCTAACTTGAAGGCAGAGTACATGGTTAGCGACAGGATTCTTAGCAGTGTGGAGGAACAGAGAGGTCTTGGGGTTCTAGTACATAGATCCCTCAAAGCTGCCGCGCAAGTTGATAGGGTGGTTAAAAAGGCATATGGTATGCTGGCCTTCATTAGTTAGTTCAAGAGCAGAGAGGTAATGTTTCAGCTCTGTAAGACCCTGGTTAGACCACATCTGGAATATTGTGTTCATTTCTGGTAGCCACACTATAGGAAGGATGTGGAAGTTTTGGAGAGGGTGCAGAGGAGATTTACGAGAATGCTGCCTGAATTGGAGAACACATCTTATGAGGAGAGGCTGAGCAAGTTAGAGCTTTTCTCCTTGGAGAGATGGGGGATGAGAGGAGACTTGATGGAGGCATATAATATTATGAGAGGCATAGACAGAGTGGACAGCCAGCATCTTTTCCCCAGGGTGGTAATGGCCAATACTAGAGGTCACCCGTTTAAGGTGCATGGAGGAAAGTTCAGGGGGGATGTCAGAGGTAGGTTTTTTTACACAGAGAGTGGTGGGTGCCTGGAATGCACTGCTGGGGGGAGGGGGTGGTGACGGGCTGATCCGATAGGGTCATTTAAGACAGTCTTAGATAGGCACATGGATGAAAGAAAAAGAGAGGGTTATGGGAGGTGGAGAGGAGGATAGATAGAATGTGGATCAGGTTTATATAGGTCGGCACAACATCATGGGCTGAAGGGTCCATACTGTGCTGTACTGTTCTATGTTCTATGTAATAAGTCAGAGCAAGTGGAGGGGCAGAGTAAAAGTACTATGATTTGCCTCTTAGTATGGAGCACTGGTGGAGATTTTATGTCCAGAAACACCGTAGATTAAAATTGGTAGAACCAAATAAAATGCAAAACAGACTGATGAAGCAAAACTCTTTTTCTAAGTTCTCTTTGATTCCAGTAACTTGTGCCACTGTACAATTTGCAGTAATCCTCAAATCTAGTTATACAATTCTGTTTCAGAGAAATGGTGGTTCTCTCAGTTAAAAAATTGCTATAATTTTTTTGGTCTTTCCTGAAATATCAGTGCCTGGTGTGGAAAGTAAAATCTTATTTGGAACTGTATTAATATGTCAACTGAATCACTGAATAAATTGATCTGCTGCTTTGACTCCATCTACTTAAGTCAATTCCCCTGTTGAATATTCTACTACCCAGTTCTGCAAGCAAATAGTCTGCTGCAATGTTATGCGGTACACAGCACCATCTCAAAGGAAAATTGAAATACACTGGAGACAAATTTCATGCTTGCGTCAGCCTCTGTGTGCATTGTCTTTCGGAAAAAGGGGCAGAGATGTGTAATAGTGGATTTCCATCCATCCTGTGAAAGATGTTGATTTCCACAGAATGTATAAAGAATTCTCCCACCTGAAACTGACTGGAGCCTGGCAGTTTGTATACAAGCTCCATTCCAGTGCCTCCTATGCAAACAGTGCAGAAGGCTGAATGAGGTGAAGAACTTGGGAGCAATTTTAAAGAGGCAGAGTTTAACCTGCTTATCTTACTTATGCAGCATTTTTGGTTTCAGTAGGTTTCCTGGGATGACCTGCATAACACACAAGTTGCAACATTGTTCGCTCAGTAGTTCCCAGTAAGCAGGACTCAAGAAGTTGAGACATTTTTCATACATGTATGAGAGGCTATAAAACTCATGTCAACATGCAAGAAAACTATTCAGAACAGGTTTTGAAGGACGCTTGTGAGAAGATCAACACGTAAATGCTATTTAACTTCCTTATCCTGTGACAAAGCGATTTTCTTTGTGTTGAAAGCATGAAGTCATGCCAACTACATCTGTGAGCAACAAACCACTGTGCCACCCAAATGCCCCATTTTTATTTGTTATTTAAAATTTACAACTTACCTCTTAATCTGAAAATAAATTTGACTTTAAAACTGACAAAAATTGACATTTAAATGACAATATGAAGTAAACAGATTTGCGCTACATGTTTTTTATATATTTGTAAGAAAATTCAAGTAACTGTCACAAATCCTTTGATGTACATCTCACAGCCAATTAATTGAAAACAACAATCAGAGTGTGTCCTTACAGATGTATTCTATATCCTATATTCTCTTCCACTGTTCTAAGTTAGTTTCTCTGAAGAACAGATTGTGCACTGACCTTCATGAACCTCCTCTCTGTTGCTGCGTTCATTAGCACTGTCACCAGGCTGTCGCTTCTTATCAAGCTATGACACACATTGCACAGTATGTTGTAATGTGCAACAGACTAGGCTTTAATCTTGGCGTCCTGGAACACATTAAGGAGGCAGGATAAAAGTGATTTGCTGTTTAAGTGAGTTGGTGAAATTCATCAGAATAGATAATGGTTTTCTCTCCCAGCTTAATGTTATAAAAGATCTTAAGGCATATGTGATTAGTCCTCGGAGTAATGCATTTTCACTCAGTATTGCTTTGTAAAGTATAATACAGCTAACAATTCAAGCAATGTAAGAAAAACAGAATAAAACAAGATTTCTCATTTATATTTATTCCTCTTATTTTTTTACAACATACATAGAGGACATTTGGCCCATCATATCTATGCCAGATCTCAGAGCTACTCCATCAATCCCATTCCCCCACTTATTTCCCTATAACCAATTCTCTCTCACACGCCCACCAACTACTCCCCACTCCTTCTGCAGTCACCTAGGGGCGGCTTACAACAGTCAATTCACTTAGCAACCAGAACACCTTTGGGATGTGCAAGGAAACTGGAGCGCCAAGGAAAACTCACGCAGAACATACAAACTCCATACAGACAACACCAGAGGTCAGAATTGGTGGTTGAAGCTATGAGGCACCTGCACATCATGTAATACCACTTGATAATAACATACCCATTTGAAATATAGAAGATAAAGCAACATAAGTGTGAGGAAGTTGCAATGATAATTGGATGAAAAATGAATGAAAGGTCAGTGAAAAAATATTAACTTTTTCTCTTTCCACAAATGCTGCCTGATCTTCTAAGTATTTTCAGAAACGTCAGGGTTTTTTTCCAATTTCCAGCACCTGCAGTGTTTTTGCTTTTAAATATGCTGAAATAGAAACAGAACATCATGGAAACACTCAACAAGTTGATTCCGATAAAAGATCTTTGATCTGAAATGTTAATTCTATTTCTCTTTCCACAGATGCCGCCTGGCCTACTGAACATTTTCAGCATTTTTTGTTTATTTTTATTTCAGATTTCCAGCATCTGCAGTTTTTTTTTAAATGTTCAGGTCTTAGATTTCGGCTTCAACTGCCTCAAGCTGAAACTTTAGCATTCCCTGCACAAACCTCAGACCACCCACCTCTCCACTTGTCAAGTGTCTACCAGCTCCTTGTGCTTTTTGGACTCAACTTGTGAGGCATCTTGTGATATTTTCACACAATCTGACTGCAAGTAGAAAACCTCAGAAGGAAAGAAACTACTGAACCAATAGCCCACTGAAAAATGAATGACCAACATCGGAAGCAGGCACTGATGACCAAAGGTGTGCTCGGGTCTGGAAGTGGTCAAGAACCCAACCTGCCTGAAGTAGGGAGGTTACCTTGTTTATTAAAATCAGATCCTTCTTACAAAAGAGTCAGAAAATTTTCTGTTGATTTTAGTAGTCCCAAAAGAAGTGTTAGCTCAAGTGGTTTCTCCACAAACCTGAGACTTCCTCCTGCCCACAATCATGCTCCTTTCCTCTCTTTTTTCTCCCATTCTGGTTCCCCCAACTGGCTCAGTTCAGGAACTTGCCATTTATTAAACTCAATTAACTCCATGTGATACCATGAAGCAGCTGAGAACACTGGGTGCAGCAAAGGCTACTAGAGGACATAACTGCAGTACTGAAAACTCGTGCTGTGGAACCAGCTGCATCTCTGGCTTCCTTCCAACATTGGCATCTACCATTCAGTCCAGAGTGAAGGAAGGTGTTGTCGACAGTGCTATCAAGTGGCACTCACCAATAACCTGCTTGATCATGCCCAGTTTACACTTCACCAGGACTATTCAGCTCCAGGTTTCATCACAGTCTTGATCCAAAGGTGGATCAAATATCTAAGTATCAGAGAATTGAGCGTGACTGCCCTTGACATAAAGGCAGGAGCCTATATCAAACTGAAGTCGATGGAAAACACTGCAGGTTTTGTAGTCATACCTCACACAAAAGAAGATGATGGCAGTTGTCGGAGGTCAATCATCCCAGCCCAAGGGCTTCACTGTGTGAGTTTCACAGGGCAATGTCCTAGGCTGCTTCATCAATGACCTTCCTTCCTTCACAAGATCAGATGTCTGCTGATGACTGTGTAATGTTCAACTCCATTTGCAACTCCTCAGCCTATAAAACAACCCATGCCCGCAGCCCAAATGTGGGTTGATAAGTGGAAAGTAATGTTCATGTCAAACAAATGCCAAGCAATGATTATCTCCAACAAGAGTGAGTCTAGCCACCTAGCCTTAACATTCAATGGCATTTCCATGGCTAAGATCCCATCATCAATACCTTGGGGTGGGGTCATCATTAACCAATAAACTCATTTGGACCTAGTCACATAATACCAGGTCAGAGGCTGGCATCTTGTAGCAAGTGATTCATTCCTGACATTCCAGGGCCTTTCCACCATTTAGAAGGCGTAAGTCTGGAGTGTGGTGAAATACCCACCACTTATCTAGGTGAGTGCAGTTCCAAAAGTCCCAAGAAGCTCAACATTATTCAGGACAGAGAAGCCTGCTACCCAATTCTCCACTGTAAATTGTCACTCTCTTCACCTCAAGCATACAATGGCCACAGGGTGTACTATCTACATAATGAGATATAGTTACTCAGGTAGGCTAAGATAAGATAAGATAAGATAAGATAAGATAAGATAAGATAAGATAGGCTCAGTATAAGTATAAACTGGGCATAGGGTCTCAGGAGTACACTTCCTGAGGCCTGGTTGCTACCCAGTCCTCACCATAGGACACGAGGCGCAGCAGAGCAGCGGGGTCAGTTTCTCATGGTGAGGACACTGTAACATGGGCGTGAGGAGATCACGGGTGTAAATCTGGGATGTGACCATGTCCAGGTTCAGGCCAAAAGATAAAAATACCTTTCCAATGTCCTTCCTGCCTTCTTCCCATCTTTTAGACCAAAGAGACAATGAAACAGAAATGACCTACCAGCCACTGTCACCACACACAAAATGTCGACCGTCCCTTTGCCTCCACAGATGCTGATCGACCTGCTGTGCTCTTCCAGTGGTTTATATTTTTGCTCCAGATTCCAGCATCTGCAGTTATTTATATCTGCACCAGATCTGACCTGGCATAGAATTTGAGAGGCATCTTCCTCCTTGTAGTGTTAAGCAACCCCAATAAGACTCAATAGTTGGTCTCCAGTTGGAGTCCCAGAATGGAGAGTGGTGACAGATTCTCCATTCTGGGACTCCAACTGGAGACCAACCTGATGTGTTGCTGAGTCCTGCACGCACAGCACATGTTCAATTTACTTCAGCAAAGTTCAAGGTATCTGCTAAATTTGGCCAAACGCAGGCTTGCACTCTTGGTCAATGTAGTTTCATTGGACATGGTTTCACACTTATTATTTTATAAGTTTTCAAACATCAGTGTTAAAAAAGTGAACGCAGAAGTAATTGCCCAAAAATAAATGTTCATTACAAGCTAGTCAGATAAATTATGTTAGCATGTACACACCAGTAGAGTACTCTTTCATATTACATGTAAAGATTACATGTAAAGTATTAGGGAACTGTTGGTACTTTTATTGTGACATCCCGTTAGGACAGGATTATGAAGTATTAAAGAACCACTGGTACCTTTGGGACAGCACTCAGCGGGTTTCACTGCTGTCAGATGTGTAACAGACAGGAGAATAAATTAAAATGAACACAAAGAAATGAAGGAAAAGACTACTTCATTATTTTTTTAACATAAATCTCGATGGAAGCTTAAACCATGAATTATCAGCTGTGTTCAAACATCTAACCTGTCATCAAGTTGGGCCTATTAATTACAAACGATTAACGGAAGACTAACAAAGGACTTAGCTTCTCTGTTTGAATTCTGTACTTAATGTGAAAATTACAAGTATCCAGGTATTACACATAATAAATACAGAGACAAATCTGATATTCACTGGGCCAGATTTTGTTGCCTGCAATCACCACACACCAACCACCCCTCCCACCACATACCACCCCCCACCCCACCCCACCCCCCAACTCCTCTGGCCTCCTGGATCTTCTGTGTCTGGATGTGTAGGGTTCTCATCCAGTGACAAGAGCCAGAGCAAAAATAAGATCTCTAGTGGCAAAGGTGAGAGGCCCCTCCCCTGAAACTCTTCTGCAAGGCTTTGGCAATTGGCAGATCCCCATCCTCGCTTTCACTGTTTGTTGAAGCTCTCAAGGTTTTTTTTAAATAACTTGTCTCGTATCTTTGTTCCGTACAGGCCTCCAATCACCACTGAATCCACAGATTCTGTGCTAGGTCTAACCCAGCACAGGATCAGAGAGTAAATGCTGGAAATGTCAGCAAGATGGAGCTTCGTAGCTGGGCTTCGTGCAATGATCCCCGACATGCTGGCACAAAAATGGTTAAATACTTGTCACTGGTACTTACCAGCCAAGTACAGGCCATTACCTCCAGGACAGATCATGTGCAAGAAGGCTTAACTTCAAGACAATCACGGGGGCGGCACTTTTTTTGTTTCATCAGCTTTCTATTGTTAGAGATTTCAAAGTAAAACAACAAATAATTTAAGACAAGCTAGTGCTGTGGTTTGATGCTCACTAGAAACTGAAAAAAACTCAAACTCTCTTAAGAAGTTCATAACTAGGAACAAGATAGATCTTCCAGAGCAAAGAAGCAACAACAAACACCGGGGATCTGAAATAGAAACAGAAGTGGGAATAGTGGCATTCCGGGACAGGGACACAGAGGCCTTCACTAACGATTATCCCACTATGGCAGTTGTAGAAATTAAATTCAGTTAATTAACTAATCTGGAATTTATTAAAAAGACATCAATAATGGAGATCATGAAACCATCAGACTGTATTCAATAAAGTCCTTGAGGGAAGGAAATATGTTATCCTCACTTGCTCTGGCCTATACATGACTCCAGACCCTTGAGAATATGTCTACTCTTAACAGCCATTCTGTTGTTATTTTTGTCACTGCAATTTGGCATAAGAATAAGATTGGTCAGGCATCGAACTAGATACTAGATATGGACATGAGAAAGTTATTATAGGCATAGAGCTGGAACATGAAGTGACAGTAGCGGTCAGCTGTGGTCTGAGACGAGGGTTCACCTCCCTGGTGGCAGGTTGAAATGTTACAAGTCATGGATCTGGACCCAATGAATGCGACTTAGCTTTATAAGCACTATATGTTGTACTGCCACTATTTTCTTCAGTGAGCGGGTGATCAGGTGTTGGGTTGCTCAGTGACTTCCCTAAAGTTTAACATCTTTCCTGAGGGTTTCCATTCCCTTTGTCTGTCTCCTCCTAATCCCTTTGGTCTTGATGGGATGTGATGCATTTTGAGCCGCTCCAAAGGTTTCAGTGATCTTTTGTTGCACTACATTAGGGAACTTCCCTAAAATTGCCCCCATCTCATCTGACTTGTGTTATTTTGTATTTCCGCCATGAATGTACTCCATACACATTTAAAGCTACCCTGGGATTTTCATTACAATGCTAATAAGGTGGCTTTGGAAAATTATGTGAGAATAGTGCACTTCCATGGACGTCACGACAAAATGTATATCTAACCACCTGGGGTGTACTATACCCTAAGTGGAAAATGTATCCCAGGGATATTAACACCTGCATAATCTGAAACATGTTCTAAGTTTTTCTGATGTTGTAGGGGTTGGGAAAGAGAGAAGGAAGGGGAATGAAAGGAGAGGAAGTAAAGAGAGGGGAGAGGAAAAGGGAAACAAGGAAAATTCAGGGAAGGTGAGGCCAGGAGGGGAGAGAAGAGCAAAGTAGTAACGGAAGGTGAGGGATGGGATGGAGGGAAGGTGGAGGGGAGGGAGGAGCTATGAGAGATTCAGGCAGGGGGTGAAAAGGGGATGAAGACAACAACCAACTCAAAATCCCTATGAATTCAGCAACATGGGGGCAGGAAGAGGCTTCACCCCCCTTTGAGTATGATCCACCATTTAATAAGATTGTAGCTGACCAATGGTCTAACTCCAGATAGCTGCCTTTGCTACATTTAAATTCCTGTTTCACTATAATTATTTAATGTACATTTAAAAATACTGTGCCAAATTATTACATTCTAATATAGATTTATGAATAAATCGTTTTCTTTATTTTTTTCAAGTCTGCTTATCAACTAAAATAACAGGACCACTCCATTCCCATTCAAAATGAAATACTATATTTTCCCTGGTACTTTGTTCTAGGTGAAGTCATTCAGCGCAATACCTTGCATGTTTTGGACACACCCATATCCACAGAGAACATGTGCATCCGAGAAGAAAAAAGAAAGGATCTTTAAAGCAATTACCTTTATCATCTCTTATCCTGAAAGATCAAGCTGAAGTAGATTTTGACTGGAAATTGTGGGCTGTTGGCAAAATCCAACCACATTGACTGAAAGATTCAACAGGAGATCAGTTCCATTTTGAGATTTGGGTAGAAAAGTGTCAACAGGCTGCAGACTGCAAGGGGCATCAGCTGGCTCCAAGCTCTGGGGTCAGAAGATGATTAGTTGGGGACCTGGTCTTGAGTAAAGGTGGCCCAGGTTGATTCTGTGAAGGCTGTTCCTTATGGCCAACAAAAATATTTTAAACTCACCTGCCAGGATTCACTTTGGCTGTACTGCCATTGAAAGTGTGCTCAACTGGCACATATCATGTGCCATCCTATCCTATTCCCAAACAGAAATCAGGAATCAGTAGCTATCATGGGATCCAAGTTTGCATATTTAGAGAAAGTATTAACTGACTCAGTGAGGTAAAGTGGAGATAGCCAACAGGTAATGTGCAGCACACAGGAACAGAGAAAGTAGGAATGGGTGTAAGCAAAGAAGATCATAGCTGATCTGATCTTTAGCCATTTTCCTGCCTGATCCCCATAACTTTGGCACCCTGCAGTTCCAAAAACCAGCACTCTCAACTTTGAAAATACTCAACAACTCAGCCTCCACAGTAGTATGAGTTGAGAAATTCCAAAGACTTATAAGCCTCTGATGGAAGAAATTCTTTTTCACTTTAATCTTAATGGTCAATTTCTTATTGTGATTCTATGTCCCTTAGTTCATAGTCTAGCAGCCTCAGTTCGTACCATTGCTGTGATGCTACCAACCTGTTTTTGCAAAAGGGATCTTGCAAAATATCTAGTTATTTTCACTTCTTTTTCACCTTGTTATGCCTATCTTAACTTTAACGCTATCTATTTCCAGGAGATAATAACTCAAAAGATGGAAGACATTTTCCCTGTTTGATATGTATAATTGAAATTGAACAAATATTCCCTGCTTTCACTAATTAGCATTTTGTTACAAATAGCAAGCAGAGGAAATAATTCACAGAGAAGAATGCTGAAAGTTGCAAATTAGAAAAGCAGCCTAAAATGTGAAGAAGAAAGGTATTACCAAGGCACACATACAAACCAAATGAAAGTTTATTTTTGATAAAGGTGCTCATATGGTCCTCAGGATCTATTCAGAAAAATTGCAATAATTTGCATACACATAGAATCTATGTCCCTTCTGGTAATTATTTTTCACTGAGTAGCTTAAGTTCTTGAATTTATTCTTGACAGATTAAACATGCTTGTCAACCTTTTGATGTCGTCTCCTGCCCATACATACTGTGCTGTCAAGAAGAATCAGATGATACCAGAGAAATGGGCGACCTTTGGTTGCAAAAGATGCAAAATGCTGATAAACACATTGTGGGATACACATACTTCTCAAAACACAAAATATGTCAAGCGTTGTTCCCTCATAATTCGATAACTGAGAAACAAAAGCTATCCCTTATATCAAACTTAAAGGAAGCAAAACTAGACAAAATCCAACACTGAAAATGTTCAAAGAAAAATACATTCTGCTTCTATCAAAACAAATAAAACCTGGCAAAGAAATTTAATCACTTATTTGAAATTACCAAAATGCTTCAGTGTTTTTATGCAGATTCAATTCTATTTAAACATTTGCACTTGATTTGAAAATGATCATGTGTGTCTCATGCCAAATATCTTCTTCCTGGATCCCTAAGGGGATATATTTTTTTTCTCTTCCTATCATTCTAGTTTTTAGCATAAAAGGACAAGTGGCAGGCAGTGATATTTTAGATGTCAATTTCAATGCACATTAAGAGAGGTTGTCTCATTACATTCTTTTCCCTCAGAAAAGAAATGGAAATGATCAAATTGGAAAATAAAAAACTGTAGGAATCTTCCAATTTGCACGTGTGAAATTTGTTCAAGAGAATACTTTTTGTTTAAAGAACCTCCTGTTACGGAAAATGAGTTTAAATGTTGTGGTGCTTCAACCTTATGACCAGTGAGTTATATTGAATGTACAGAACGGAGACAGGCCATTTAGCTGACTTCTCCACACTGGGTTTTATGTTTCTCATGGACCTCTTCCCTCCCTTCTCCATAATATATTCTATATTGTGATTAATCCTGCTCAATTCCTCCAACAGTCTAGAAGCAGACGCATTTCTGGAGAGTACCTTCCCTACTTCCTGCACTGTCCTACCTATACAGCTCAGGGCCCACAGAGTGGAAGTAATTTTTTTAATTCATTTCATTTTTTTGGGATTTGGGCACCACTTGCATCTATCTGAGAGGCTATCTGAGCACAACCAGCCCACAGCACTCCCAGGATGGCATTGACAGCAGGCGAGACACCAGCCTCAGACCCATTGGCTGTCAAAGGTGTCAGTGCAGTCAGGGATGTTTGTGAATGTTTTTGGTAGGGCAGCCCAGAGACACACAGCACACAGCACAAACTGCTGCACCACACAGCTCCAGCTATCTCGGTTCAATCTTAATTGCTGTCTGTGTGGTGTCTGCAGGTTCTCCCTGTGATTGTGTGAGCTTCCCCTGAGTGCTCTAGTTTCCTCCCACATCCCAAAGACATGCTGGTTTATTGGCTATTGTAAGTTGTCCCTAGTGAAGGTGATGACAAGAGAAATCAGGGGCATGTGAGATAGAGTAGGTTACAGGGAAATAAGTGGGAAAATGAGACTGAAGGAATTGCTCTGAAAGCCTGCAGAGAACCGATGAGCCAAAAGGCCTCCTTCTATGTCATAAGAAATTATTAAAAATAACAAGAAAAAGGAACGTTTGGGTCACATAAAAATACAATGTTTAAAAATGTTCCAAGTTAAAGGTAATCAAATGTAAAAAGCTGTAAAGTACATCCACACACTAAAAATTGATTCAAATCATTGAAACTAACAAATAAATAATAAAAACAACCTACCTTTCTCCCAGGAGCTGATGTCTCACATTCACTTGAACAAACACTGCTGTATTTATGTAAGGGCTCAGGGCCAGATTTCCTAGTCTGAGAGCTGGGAGCCTTGCAAAAGCTCCTGTTGGTTTTGCTCCATTCCACTAGATAGGTCCAATGGATCAACATAGGAGAAGATGGAGACTGGGTGATGCCAAGGCTGTGTTAGGCTGACACCAGTGATGGAACCAGGATTTCCATGACATGTCCAGTTAAGTACTGACATTAAAAGTACTGGCATTAAAAATGCAGAATATCGTGTACACCTATAGAGAAGGTGCAATACAGGTTGACATATAAAGTACAAGGGCCACAGCAAGGTTGATTGGCAGATCAAGAGTTCATCTTTTAGTGTATGAGAGGGCTATTCAAGAGTGTGATAACAGCGGGATAGAAGCTGCCCTTGAGTCGGAGTACAGGAAGGAGATAGAGAGCTTAGTGGAATGGTGTCATGACAACAACCTTTCCCTCAATGTCAACAAAACTAAAGAGCTGGTCATTGACTTCAGGAAAGGGGGCGGTGTACATGCACCTGTCTACATCAATGGTGCTGAGGTCGAGAGGGTTGAGAGTTTTGAGTTCCTGGGAGTGAACATCTCCAACTGCCTGTCCTGATCAAATCACATAGATGCCACAGCCAAGAAAGCTCACCAGTGCCTCTACTTCCTCAGGAGGCTAAAGAAATTTGGTTTGTGCCCTTTGACTCTCACCAACTTTTACTGATGCACCATAGAAAACATTCTATCTGGATGTATCATGGCTTGGCACAGCAACTGCTCTGCCCAGGACCTCAAGAAACTGCAGAGAGTTGTGGACACAGCCCAGTGCATCACGGACACCAACCTCCCCTCCTTGGACTCTGTCTTTACCTCTCTCTCTCTCTTGGTGAAGCAGCCAGCATAATCAAAGACCCCACCCACCCAGGTCATTCTCTCTTCTCTCTTCTTCCATCGGATAGAAGATACAGGAGCCTGAGGGCACGTACCACCAGACTTAAGGACAGCTTCTACCCCACTGTGACAGCTTCTACCCCACTATTGAATGGTTTCCATATATGATGAGATGGACTATGACCTCACGATCTACCTTGTTGTGACCTTGCACCTTATTGTACTGCACTTTCTTTGTAGACGTGACACTTTACTCTGTATTGTTATTGTTTTTACCTGTACTACATCAATGCACTCTGTTCTAACCCAATGTAACTGCACTGTGTAATGAATTGACTTGTACGATCGGTATGCAAGACAAGTTTTTCACTGTTCCTTGGTACAAGTGACAATAATAAACCAATACCAATACCAATGTGCTCTCAAGCACAGCAGCTGGGTCAAACAGGTGGATTTTAAAGAGCCTCATCAAAGCAAGAAAGAAATAGGGAGGTGGAGCTTCTATCACTTTGGCCTTTGCAGATGGAAACAGTTACCTGTGGTGGAGTCATTAAATCTGGGGCTGATCTGGAGGCCAGAATTGTAGGAGCATAGAGATCTCAGTAGGTTATAGGGCCTGGAGGAGCAAAATCACAGAATAATTTGGCATGAATTTTAAAACTGAAGTGTTGTGTAACTAGGTGCCAATGCAAGTCAGCAAACCCAGCAGAGATGGGTGAAGAGAATTTAGTACGAGTTGTGATTTGGGCAGCAGAAATGTGGACGACAGATTTAAAGAAGGTACATTGGGGAATGGGGAGGAGGCTGCTGGCCAGCTGTGGCTTAGAAAAGGCATCCAGAGTTAGAAATGTATTGATGAGCTGATTCAATCACAGAGGAGCTAAGACTGAGTGGATTTGAGCAATAAGACAGAGGTGCAAATAGACAGTGATAGCAAATCTCTTCAAGAATGCAAGACACAAGTACTGAAGAATCAAATACCTTTCTAATCTCTTGAATCAAATGTGTGCATCAAGAAATTGCTGGTCAACTATACAATGAATTAAATGTAAATTAAAGGAACTTACAATTTTATCCAATACCGAGCTTCTATTAAAACACATGGAGTAAAGCAAACTCAACTCCACCTTTCATTTTAAAGTGAGATTATGATATTGAATTTATACACAAGCAGAATATTGCAGACAGTGGAAATTTGAAATAGAAATAGAAAATGTAAAAAATACTCAACAGATGGAACACCATCAGTGGAAAGAGAAATAAAATTAACATTTCAAGTCAGCAATCTGTCATTTGTCAGTGGAAATACTATTTCTGTCTCCACACGTGTTGCTTGACCTGCTGAATATTTTCATTATTTTTAATTTTCATTTTGAATTCTAAGAACTGGGATAACACTGGTGAAATATTTATAGCTGGAAACGACTGGCTTACAATAAACTTCTGGGCTTTAGAACTGTATTATATTCACCCCAGATTCCTAAACTAAAAGATCAGTACCACCAGTCATTATGCTGTTACACCATAGATATTTTGATTACACGTTATTATACACTGCTGATTTCCCTTGGTTCTATTTTCTTTTTATTGCTTATATAAATGCAACAATATTTTTAAAAATTATTTGTGGTCACTTTAAGCATTCAATAAAATTCATTGCATTACAAATCCATTTGAGGCAATGATATCATAATTTACATTGTACAGGGACACTACTTAGATAATAATGAATTTAAAATCAAATGAATTTAAATGTAAACCATTTAAGCTCTCCTGGCATTTATTGTGCCAAGAATACAGCTCAATTTTATAAGAAATAATTCAGCAGTATCCGAATCCAGGAAAGTTCTTTTATGTCACATAAAATGTTTGGTTTGTTTAGCTTAAGTGTGAATATTTTTAACTGTTGCACCAAATGCTTCTGTTTTGTAAAATGGTTGATGATAAATTCCTGCTCTGCTCAACATACTTGGGAGTTTTCAGATTTAACTGACCAGGACATGAGCATGTGCAGGGGCTCCCAAGAGTCACTGAACTAAAATATCCACCATGCAGTGAGTGCACCAGTTGGTCACAGCACCCAAACTCCCAGTCAATGGGTGATGGATGAATGTGGCACTGGGCCACTGTACTGTGCTGGGTGAGTGCACAGATGGCAAATCAAATCAAAGTAGCATGGACATCTCAAAAGGAAAGGGTACATTGAATTATGGCAATTACAACTCAGACAGTTGATTCAGTGATAAGACAGAGCGGGCACGGTAGTGTAGCAGTTAGCGTAACACCTTACAGTGCCAGTGACCCGGGTTCAATTCTGGCCACTGTCTGTAAGGAGTTTTTACCTTCTCCCCGTGACTGTGTGGGTTTCCTCTGGGTGCTCCGGTTTCCTCCCACATTCCAAAGACATATGAGTTAGGAAGTTGTGGGCATGCTACATTGGCGCCGGAAGCATGGCAACACTTGCAGGCTGCCCCCAGAACACTCTACGCAAAAGATGCATTTCACTGTGTGTTTCGATATGCGTGTGATTAATAAAGATATCTCAGATATCTCATCTTAATGGCACAAGTCACTCAATTTTATACATCTCCTTTCCAAGTATTACCTGTGAAGTAAAGATACACATACACTCACATGCAAACACACACACACGCACACACACATACATACACACACATACACACACACACATACACACACACAACCACACAAAATATATCACAGTGATCCTTGTTCATATGCAACTTGTTGGAATCCTGATATCTCTCATAAATTACTGGAATTTACCAGACAAAATTGAGAAATTAAAACGTAGGTGAGTTTCCCTAACTCAATGAGCCCCCCTCCCACCACCCCACCCATCCCTCTACAAAGTACCCCTCAAACAGCTTCATCCACTTTCTCCCCCTTTCCTGACTTACCTTCAAACATGTGAACTGCAGTGAAGGTGTGACAGACACGGGCAGATCATGTACAGAATGATAAAGGTACTTGAAGCCCAAATTCAGAACGGGCTTGAGCATTTTGGTTATGACACAATGGTAAAGCTTGCCCTGCAAGGGAATCACACAAACTTGTATCCTGCAAATTTGAAAAAAAAATGGACTAGCACCATGTTCTGTGCATCATGAACTACTTCCAGAAACCATAATGACTGCCCTGCGGTAATGGACATTAGGATGAACGTTAGCTTAATTAGTTATTTCAGTAACTTGTTTTCCTTCTGTTATAGATCCAAGATAGAATACATGTAAAAAATATGCTATCACTCAATTAAACAATTTTATGTTTTCAAAAGAAAAACTCCACCCAAGGAAGTTAAATTCTCATCAGAATTTTAAGAATATCCCTGTGACTACATAATGCAGCAAAAAAAGTTTGTGTACATTTTATTCAATTATATGTTTGCATTGTGATTTTGTATAAAAAGGAAAGGCTATTCAGAAAATGCATTAATATTGAGATGGAAATACTGGTGTTCATTTAGAAAGTGAATTATGAATGTTTCAGAAAGCTGTCAGAAGTATCAAACAACTTGATTTCTAAATCCTCTTGTGTTGATAAGGTGGCACAGCATGAACATTGAATCAAATTCTTTGTAAATGGCCCAAATGTTTTAAACTCTTAGTTCATTCCCTTAGTACGTCAGGATATTAACAAAGAAAAAACAGAAATTCAAAATAATTATAATTTCCACTGCTATGCAATTTTTAAAGTATCTTGGTGCTATTTGGGAGCTGTTACATGGATTCACACAAGATGAAGATAATTAAGAATTACTATTGTAATATTTAAATACACATCAAATTCATTAATGCTAACCAGAGTTTGTCAGGAAGGGACAGAGCATGCAAACATCCAAGTCAGAGCAGGGAAAAATGGTAACGACAAAAAAAGGAAGATTCTTTACCTGAAGCATGAGTCAAACTTAAAAATGTAAAATCTCACGGTTTTGGGTTGAAGTAATTCTTTAACAAATTCCTTAAACATTTTATTATTGGGTTTCTCTGGACGATATAGATTTCTCATTAAACTATATATAGAGGTTCCCACCACATAGGTTAGGGTAGACCTCTGTTTATTTTTGTTATTAATACTATTTGCAGCAAAGAACTGTGGCAATATCTCACAAATTTCCTCTAGGTTGACAGTCAAATCCTGTGGACGAGCCTATTGTTGTGACCATTTTCCTTATTCTTCTTAAAACAAACAGTTGTTAACTCTACCTTTCTCTTTTATTTGAAAAAAGATTTTCTCTTCAGATATATGTGACTTTGGGAGCAATTTTCCACATGCCAATATGTTATATCTTACAACACAGAAATGTGGAGGCTGAGTTTCATCCCTGAGGAAGTTTTTTTTTTATTAGCCCTGCTGAAAACACACGCCTACAAACAGAGCCTTATGGAAATCAACCAAAATGGCATCAGCAAAAGAATAAAACAAAGACATATAAAATAATCCCCAAAAGCCCCGAGTCCCCTGCTGGCTTGGATAAAAAGTATATGTACCACTGCTTAAATGATATGCATTATGACAAGTAGCAGGAGACAGTTAAAGAGTTACATGCATACAGTACATGAATCTGAAGGATCAACTTTGGATTACAATTGATAATTGAATGAACTTGCTCAGAATAGTTCAGTTTAGATTACTTTCTATGCACAGTAAGTTACGTAACTTGGAAATATCACGGAAGAAGAGAGAAAGACTATGGAATGTCAGGAAAGATTTGACGAGAAGCATGGACCATGTTTTCTTTTCATTGTTATCTCTTGTAGATTCAAAATTCAAGAGACTGTTAATAAGAATGTTAAACCCTGTGAACAATGAGGTAAATTGTTAAGTGAAAGCACTATACCACAGTGAGCTCATTATCTACCCAAGTGTGACCCCAAAATTGAGAGTTAAATGTGGCAAGTTTGCTTCTGTTATTTTCCTCCAGAAGAGAAAAGAATACTCAAGCTGTAAATTTAGAAAATACAAACTGAAGTTATTTTAATGATACAAGATATTTCTACGTTAGGCAATGTTACTTGAACATGCAGACTTGTCATATATTCCTACCTGTGTAGTATCTTTAAAGCTGCAAAATAAATCACATATTGAGGAATATAAACAGATTAAAATTGTTATTTAATTTTGTTGTAAGTAATCTACTTAAAGGGGTACATATATGGTCTATGGCTGTTGCCCTTAAGAGTTCCAGTTTGTGTTGAGAAAGGAGACACTGTAGCTGATTTAGTTTGTGGTGAGACCATATTATTTTAAAATGTGATAGTTATGAAAATCAGACTGGGTATATTTTCTGGTCTTGCATTCTCTTCAGATCTCCAAACCACACTTATTATACATCACAAAGGTCTAAAAGAGTTGAATTCATATTTCTTCCTCCAGCAGAAGCTTGTCAGAGACTCATGAGATTTTGTGTTATTATCTTTCAAAAAGAACAAAATTCACACAGATTGACTCTGACAAATCATATCCTCAATAATATCACAGAATCGTTGTAGTACATAACGAGACCAATGAATTATTTCCTGTAAATAGTACCTACTATAGGTGGGTGATTTAATGAGAGAATAGGTTCTAGAGGAATAACTGGGGGACTGGGATTGATGGAATTATTCTGAGATTAGACACAGATCCAATGGGCTGACAGCCTCCTTCTATCTCATAAGGAAGTATGAGAAATGTGGGAAATTCTACAACTATGTCTATCATGGCTCCCAGTAGAACAATCCCATTAATCCCATTCTCCTGCTCCTTCCCTGCGGCCCACCAAACTACTCTCTCCAATTCCTTTGTTGAAGGCAATTTTTGATTCTACCCTTGTAGAAAGTGAATTCAAGATCCTAACTACCCTTTGAGTAAAAAAGAATGTGTCTCCTCTTGTTTACACTTATTTTTCTTTATCCAAAATGTTAAATATGTGCCCCCTTGTCCTTGAACCATCCACTAATGAAGACCTTCCCTCTATTTACTTTACCTTTGGCACACCTCAATCAGATCTCATCTCAGCCTTCTTTGAGAACAACTCATGCATCTCCATTCTAATACTGCTGCTCAGATTGTAAAACTTTGTTTCCTTACTATGATATGAACCTGAGAACAATGAAGGTTAAAATCCTGCACAAAGATCTTCTAATTTTCTTTAGGTTCATTCACTCTTTTCATTTTACCTTGTCTTCCTTCTTTAAAGACTACTTCATTTATCACTTATCTCCTTTATTTCAGCATTTTTAAATTATTATTGCAGATCAAAAAAAAATCCTTCATTTTTGCTGTGCCTCCTCTCATTTTCCATTTTGGATCAGGCCAGGAAATAAATAATTTAATCTAGCCCCGGTTTGCTTAAAGAAAGAACCCAAATTAGGTTAAACAAGAGACTAAACAGCAGTCTCATCACAATGACCTATTTAAACAGTGATGTCACTTTTGGACTGATAATGGAAAATTTAAATTGACAGATTCACCCAATTAGATAAATCATCTGTGCTGAAAGTAGCTAAACACCAAAAAAAAAGAGTCATGCAGCAACATGAAAGGAGATTTTAAATATAGACCATGTGTGTACTGTGGCCATATGGAAGATGTGAAATGCACTATATATCTGTTTTATGTTGTCACGAACCAGCAACAAAAGAAACACACTGAGCATGATTCAGTGTTAAAAACTATTTTATTAATCACTACTTATGATAATACGTAAAATAAAAGTTAAAAAAAAATGTTAGTATGTTAGAATTCAAGAATGTTAAACCTCGAACGTTAACCCCAAAACTAAACTCTTCGTGTGTGTGTGTGTGACAAAGTCCAAAACTCCTAGTTCCGGAATGGTTCTTAAAGTTCAGTTCCGCAAGCCATAAGGTGAAACATGAGCAAGGGCTTCTTCAACAACCACCGTTGTCTGAAGATAAGATGTAGATGTAGAAAAACATAGAGAGAGTACATACGAAATCCAAATGTTCCACGATGGAACCCAAACGACACTTCAGTGTTTACTCGGTAGTGACTTCCTCACCCCGAAAAGCATCCGAACCGTGGTCGTCCACACACAAATACCTGTTTCCTTCTACAGGTCAGCAACAAAGTGAACTCCACCGGATTACTTCCAACTTCCATACATGGATTTCCGTGGCAAACACAGTTATTGTTTCTCATCCATCGATAGAGAAAACAAGCAGGCTGGTGTCTCTCTCCCTTCTCTCTCTCTCTTCTTCTTCTTCTTCTCCAACAACGTCATTACGTCCTTTATCTTCTATTGACGTAAGCACGCCCCACACACACATACACACACACTCTCTATCTTAAAGGGACTTTCACTGAGTCCGTAACAATGTTCACATATAATTCAGAAAGTACAGTTCACTGCAAGGATGCAAAACCTAATTCTGGCTCAGAATGGATGTTGCACAAATTGAAGGTGGGGGGGATTTGCACTTGTTTGCAAATCTAATAGAGGAATATAATTCAGGAAAAAAACAAACCTCCTGGGTTTCCCTCCTAATTATAAAATCAGTCTGAGGTGTATTGCAACTGTGTTCCGGGGCTTCCCCAGAAGTTCTACCCCTACAGACCACAGGGAACCTACACTTACTGTGATCGTTATAGGCTCATTGGGTTGAGGCTTGATGCTAGAAAGGAAGGGGCAACTCTTGCTTTCATCTGCCACAGCATGACTTCTATTCTCAAGTGCTGAGCAAGGCACAGGTAATTGATTGGGGAACACACAACCTATTCTCTCTAATATGCCTATTAACAACTCCCTCCCTCCCCCAAACACAATTCTCCCACCAGCCACCTACAATAAGGATGATTTTACATTTGCAAATTAACCTAAGAACCAACATGTTTTTGTGAGGAAACGGGAACAGCTGGGGGAAACTTACGCAGTCATAGAGAGAACGTGCAAATTCCACACAATCAGCACTAGAGGTCAAAATCAAACCCAGGTCATTGGGGCTGCGAGACAGCTGCAATAGCTGTAGCAACACTGTGCTGCTCTACCTGGCTATTTGAGAGATATGGGCATGGCATGCAAACTGTCACAGTGCCCATTGGGTTGAGGGGCTTAGAGATTGGAGGAGAGTAGGGAGCATCGGGGGTGGGGGGAGGGTGCCATGTCATGGGGGTTGGAGGTGGGGGGATGCACACAAGATATGTGCAAATAAAATCAAGTGCCCAATGACAAGGCTCCTCCAGGAGAACATAGTCCAAGTTCCTCTGCAAGAGAAACATTGCTTGGGGAATGAAGCCATCCTGTGTGCCACTGACACAGAAATTATGCCAGGACCATAAAGTTAACTTGAAGTCTCTAGCCAAATTTCCGACTGATATAATGCAATCCATAACTTGTTGCAATTGTGATCTGCTCCAGGGGAAAACAATTTTCAATTGAGTACCAATATAATGTAGTCCAAATTCTAGTTATTTTTTATCTCAGGGTATTAGTACACAGTCTTTCCCAAATGAAGACAAACTCTTACAATGTTCTGGTGGACCTCTCTTCACCTTAACCTATAAATCCCAGCTCTAATCTCCTGCTTTTTGCTGGTCCTGGGCAGGTAATATACTCCTGTGCGCTCAAGTACTTACGAAATTTCTATCCTTCTGTTTTGGGCATTAATCACATTAATCGTAAACCCTGAGACTAGCAAGCACAAAATTAATGTTTAATACTTCAAGGAACACTTCAATAATACTGGCACTATAACTATCCAACTGAGGATGGTGAACAAGGTCATTTCTAGACACCTCCATGTTTGGTCTGACATTATACAATCAGGCTACACTGTAGTTTCATGTAGCATAAGATCTGTAACTATTCATGTCACAAGGTCTTCATCTGCTACTGACAATGCTGAAGCTCAAAAATCTCTTTTATTGATCTCCTTGGGAACCAACACACCAGCAGTTCCCACTAGGCTGCACAACTATCTCATGCAAAATAGCATGGTAGCCCAGGCATAAGAGATAGGCATTTTTCTTGCTGAGCCCTCAGGGTATTGAAGAGAAAGGCATTTATCATTAAATATTACAAGAATGTTAACGCATGAAATGGGCCATTAAGATCATCCAGTCAGTGACATTATTTTTCCTTCTCCCCCTGATTAATCATAATCATCTGTTTACTTGTTTACCTTCTCGTTAATATTTAACTATTTAATTCCCATTCTTGAAAGTTGTGGACTCTTGTGACAAAGGATTTAACATTCCAATAACTTTCTGTATTCAAACAAATTTTCTAATTCTTTTTGTGAATATTTCCTTTCCTTCTCAACAACGAATGGAAACACTATCACAATGTGCATTATCAAAATCCTTCACAGTTTTGAGGACCTCTGACAGGTCATTACCCATCATCCCTGGCAATAACATAGTGTATAAGAGCTGCTCCATTAATAGTGTGTTATGAACTTCTTCAACTTAGAACATCAAGATGGTTCTGAAGGGCTTGCTTTCCAAATGTTTACCACCAGAGTGGAGCCTCAGCTATTGGCAACACAAAATGGAAAACCACAAGCTGAAAATGATTTTCCCCTCCATAACTCAAATATGCTGAAGCTAAATAGCAAATAAGATTGAGGAATGTGGCATTATCTGTTCTGCTTAGTTTTAATAGCTTCAGCCTCTGGAGGAGTTAAACTAGTATCTTTAGTGATCAAAATTTAGCAAAACAATTAGAATATAAAGCACAGTTAAAATTTTATGGTCAATTAACTGCACTGCATATTTTTAGAAAGTTTTTGAAAGGAAGAAAGATTGGAAATTAATATTTCTGGTCCATATGACACAACTACTTTACAAGCTATAGAAGGAGCCCATATAAATGTTTTAAAGCCATGCATAAAGGACATCAATAAATATAAAATACTTTCCAGAACAAGAGGACTGGATAGCTTAATTGCATTCCTCTATTCATTGATCGTTTGGAATAACATGGTCCCTTCAAAATATCTTTTCCTAATGCAGCTCCATTTTGATTTTACATTGTAACTCTTCATTGGTGACCATGCAGATCTATCAACTAGTTGTAAACTGCTACCTGTAATCGAATGGATTCCTTATGGTTGTATTTTTTTTGTTTTTTTAAGAAGGAGCTCTTGCCAAGGCTTTGCTATGTGATCTGAATTTCTGTGTACAGCTTTTTGATGCTAATTTTTCTTGTATGTAGCTCAGTAAGTATACAGCTGAATTCCCCTCACACTTAGACACATCTTTTTGCATGTCATGATGATTTAGCTAATGATGATGCAAATAAATTCAGAGTCATTACTAAAGGTCAGGTGGTTTGTTTTCCTGCTGTTAGAATGATTGCATATATTGTTACTTTTAATGGCTTAATTTGATAAATTAAAACTCACAATGAGGTAAATTAGGTGTTTTCACTTAAGCAATAACTGCAAATAATTTCTATGAAATTTGCAATTCAGATGGTCACCATACTCACAGACAGGATGATTTTGCTGGCCACAACTTGCAGCTTTGTAGATGATACTCTAAATCAAAAATAAAGTAACAACTCTTGGAAAATTTACTTGTGCGATCTACTTACAGATGTATATTTCCATTTACCTCCTATCCTTACCCCTCTCAAAAGACTACTACAGACATGAAGTTAGGATAATAGACCATAAAATAACAGCAGTATTTCATGTTTTGATTTCTTTGGTGGATTATAATCATTAAAAAAAAGGTTTATTTTTTCTACACAGGCAGAAGACACATAAAACTGAGTTGAATTGCAAATGCCAAGTTCTGGTAAGCACATAAATCTAATAACAAGGGTACTTATGAACTCAGCAGAGCTGACTGCAGGCTCCAATTAGTCTGCTAACTTCAGACCAATAGTTAATTGCTGAGACAGAACATTAGCCAGTGGAACTGTATTTGGTGGTTTCTAAAATGTTGGTTCAACAGCAGATAGGAGAAAGAGGACAAAAGTTTGTGGAGATTGAAAAGCAACGTTATAAGCTGACTCTGGTCCTCAAGGATCTGGAATGAGTGGCTCCAATAAAGACAACATTTTTTTGTTGAAAAATCAGTGAAAACTCAGAACAGAACAATTTTACACGCATTTCTGTGGACTTGTCAGAAAATCATCTCCCCAGCTTTTGGCAGATTTTTTTTCTCCTTAGCATTTTCTTCCAATGTTTAACTTCCCCAAAAAAAACATCAATAGTATTACAATTTTCAAATTTCATCCGCAGTGCTGCACTATAGCTTCCATGGAGAGTATTCTTTAAGGCTATGAATGGCTTCCCATGATTCCTTGTGGAAAAGACATGGCAGCTGTAATCTCTGTGACTGTCGGGAATTGAGAGGGTTGTGTTTAATGCAGTGGTAAGGTTAAAAAACACTCAGATCATATTTTAAAAATAAAATTTCTGTTTTGTTTTTATCTTGGGGTGGGGGGGGGGGTGTCCCACAAAGGGCTATTAACACTAAATGCACCACCTGTCAGTCCACCAAGATGAAATCCATTTTCTTTTTAATCTTCTGTTCATCCTGCCCTTAAATTAACTCTCATTCTTTCCTTTATTGGAAAAATGTATGATATTTTTCATTTTTTTTACATAAGTCGTAATATTCGGTGGATTAATGGTGGTTCAATGGCAAGCTCTCCTATCTCTAAGGCAGAAGCTTGTTGGTATGTTCCACTGCACTCAGGGCTGTGGAGAGGTATCGCCAACATACCTCCATTATATCCTCCATATCCACTGGTAGGGCAGGCAAACAAATGTCAGTGTTCTTCACAGCCCAGCATCCTCAGTATTAGGGTCCAATTACACTCAGTCAGCATGTTGGGCAGGCCATGTCACTTACACTATATGCCCAACACTAGACTCCCAAAGCAGACACTGTATTCCGAGCTGTCAAGGGGAAAAAAAGCTACCAGGCAGACAAAGGAAAAGTTTCAAGTTGTGCTCAACATCTCGTTGAAAAATAGCAACATCCCACTGGGAATCTCTGACCCAAGTGGAGAAGCAACATTTGGAATGGCATTGACAACCTCGTGTCTATGTATTGAAAGCACGCAGAAGCCCAGTGTAATTAGTATAAGGAGCGCATCTCCTCACATACTACCCATCTTCTTGCCCAATCAGGCACCTCCTGCTGCATCTGGTTCCCTCACTGATTTCATTGGCCACCTGAGAACCCGTAAAACTGGAGTGAAAACAAGTCATCATTAGTCCCAAGAGATGGCCTAAGAAAAAGACTAACTTGAACAGACAAATTCAAGCTGACAGTCCAGTCAGCAGCACTCGCTATGTGTTATACTCTCATGGATGATCTCTTTCAGATGAGATGTTAAATCAGTTTTAACCGCTCTCTCAGTAAACAATCCCATTGCGTTATATTGAAGAGGAGCAAAAGTTTATCCCTGGTGGTTTGTAAGTACAAGTTTTGGGAGTAAGTTAAATGACATTGTTAACTTATACTGCAACTTTGAAACAAAGCTTTCTAAACACAGTGACAATTGAAACATATGGTGCATGCTCAGTAATGATGACATCATAGTTATATGAATGATGGGATTATGATATACTTAATCATACAATGTTTTGTCCAGTGCAATTGAATACAAAGAAGTTAGCACAAAATGCTCAGCCTTAATTGGAACCATTGTTTTCTCTCATCAACAACATTCATCAATTCAAATAGAAAAAATGTTTCAAAGGTGCTACACAGGAGTGAAACCAAAGAAAAGAAAATTGAAAAAGAACTAAGTAATTAAATATTAGGGCAGATGACCAAAAGTTTGGTCAAAAATGTAAGTTTTGCGAAACATCCGAAAGGAGGATAAGGAGGGAGAGAGTCAAAATCTCTTTAGTTGTGTTTCCTCAAATCCAATTGCAAGACAACAGCAAGCATTATACTTTTAAACAAGGTATGATTCAAAGGCAAAATTGCTGGAATCTCTCAGCAGCTCATCAGCATCCAAAAGGAAAGATAAGATAATGCAGTTCAAAGGGTTCAGCAAAACCCCAGCATTTAGATTGATGTAGAAACTAAGTGGCTCGCATGTTTTTTTTATCATTGCCAGACTCTTCATTTTAACACTAGAAAAGCCCTAGTCCCACTGCACACTGGGACAGGAATGATTAGCTCTGGCTGGGACATTCCCCCTGTCACTCCCCCAGACTGGAGACCACCTTTGTTCTCCATCCTTGGATCACTCCCCGGGACAGGCCATCCTTCCTGCTTGCCCCTCTTCACTTGTAAAGTTAGTGAATGGCCATAGTCATATGGTTTCATTCTGGACGCTTCTCAGTGAGGAGAAAGAGTAGGCTGGCAAGGCTCGAGCAATGCAGCAATTGGTGGACACTGCAAGGGCAATGATTGACCTTTCAGAGATGAAGCACACCCAATACAATCATCTTGACCAATTGTACATGGAATCCTCGGTGAGCTCAACTTCCATCATGTGGCTTCTTCCTGATCTCAGAGCTCCTGGGCACAAAGGTGGTCTGGGCTAAGGAATACTCCAGTATGGGAAATCCCTCATCTCAGCCTCATCTAATCCAATGATGTACAGTGTTTCTGAGTGGACATTTATTCTAAGTTCGAGAATTCTAGACCTAGCCCAAAAATCTGCTCTGTGGCTGAGAACAGCCTGTCCTGATTTGCCTGATTTGACTCAGCTACCCTGCACACACACTGGCCTTAAAGTAACACACCATCCATGCTGCAAATAGGCTATTACAATTCTGTTAGTGGAATACTGTGCTGACAAATATTTTTCTTCCAATTAATGTCTATTTGGTCAGATTAAATTTCTTCTGCTATTATTCCTTCACTTAGAAATTTGGACTTATTGTCAAATATATTTGAGAAATGAAGGTTTGATTGTTGATGCAGAAAGAATGTCATGATCAGATTTATAAGATATTATAAGATATTGCAGCCTCAGTTAAGTAGCAGTGGCAAAACAGTCAACCACTCTGAGTGATAATGCATCACAATGGGGCATCAAGGAAAAACAAGAACATGAGACAAGCTTTGAATAATCACAGTGTACTGAATTACTGCAAAAAAGTCATATTACCCTGAGTTATTGGGTGCAACGAAAACATAATTGCAAATCTCTACATGAGATGAATAAGTCACAGCATCATGGTTGTGAGAAATGAGAGAACTAGTTAATGGGAGCTTGAGAGTATAAAACATGCTAACAATAACTGGGGCACATCATGCTTCAGATGGCATTTGCCAACTGACTAACAATAACTTTGCCATCTGCTCGGCTACCTTGCCACATCCCTCTCTTCTAGACCATTGGCTAAAACATCCTCCAAACTCCTAGCCATTTCTCTCCTATCTCCCCTCATGCTCATGCTGAACCCACTGTGTCCACAAGATCTCACCTCTACCTTCACTGCTATTAACACTATTAACACTAAAGTTTCATTTCCTGCCCCCATATTAGCTTATACATTTAATTGTTCTTTCCTCTAATCTGTCTTCATCACCCCTGTCTTCATAAAACCAACCCTTAACCTCTCCATCCTATCAGACCCCTTTCCTCTTCAAATATGGTGTTGCCTCCCATTCTTCACCAACCTCTACATCTCCCACCTCTGCCACAGCATTGAGAGGAATCTTATCGAAATCAGAAAGTTGTATTCTCTGTGACAATGACAATAGAAAATTATTCCTCCTCATCATTCTCTTTCTTTTTCAATCTTTTTATTAGTTTTTAAATTAATACAGATTAATATATCAATGTTTATACTTGTAATACGAAGAGATCAGGAGAACAATCATGAAATGGATAATCATAAAGAACAATAGAGTATAAAAAGAATCTGTAGATCCAACGATCTGTTAGTGAATGAATATAATATAAAAGAAAAAGATTTATTATAAAATATAAAAAAAAGAAAAAAAAACAAAACAATAAGAAAAATTATAAACAATATATCAAACCAAACTAAGCTAAAGAAAAAAAAAATCCAAAAAAAACAAAGAAAAAACTGGACTAAAATTTCTCAATAGAAGCAGAGCAATATTATGTCATCAACCCCATTCCTCTAAATTGAAAGGTTGAAAAAATTGAATAAATGGACTCCAAACTTCCTCAAATTTAAGCGAAGGATCAACAGTACCACTCCTAATTTTTTCCAAGTTTAAACATGATATAGTTCGAGAGAACCATTGAAAAGTAGTAGGGGGTATTGGATCCTTCCATTTAAGCAAAATGGATCGTTTGGCCATTAATGTAACAAAAGCAATCATACGGTTAGCAGAGGCAGATAGCTGGCCAGATTCTATCCTTGGTAAACCAAAAATTGCAGTGATAGGATGAGGTTGTAAATCAATCTTCAATACATTTGAAATAATGTTAAAAATATCTTTCCAATATTTTTCCAAAAGAGGACAGGACTAAACCATATGTGTCAAAGAAGCCACATTCGATTTACATCTGTCACATATAGGATTTATATGTTGATAAAAACGAGTTAGCTTATCTTTTGACATATGGGTCCTGTGAACTACCTTAAACTGTATCAAAGAGTGTCTGGCACACATTGAAGATGTATTAACTAAATGAAGAATTTTCTTCCAAGTCTCTGTAGGTATAGATGCCTGGAGTTCGCTTTCCCATTCATTCTTAATTTTGTCCAGTGGTTCTGAACGAATTTTCATAATTAAATCATAAATTATTGCTATCAAGCCCTTCTGACAAGGATTAAAACCAAACATTTTTTCCGTAATTTCAGTTTTGTAAGGTGTGGGAAAAGAGGGTATAGTAGCTTTTTAAAAATTTCTAATTTGCAAATATCGAAAAAAGTGTGATCTAGGCAAATTGTATTTGTTAGACAATTGTTCAAAAGATGAAAAACAGTTATCAATGAATAAATCACAAAAACATACTATTCCCACTCCTCATCATTCTCAACTTGTCAGAAGCCTTTGACAAAACCAACCATACCATTTTCCTCCAACATTTCTCTCGCTATTGCCCAACTGGGTAAGATTGCACTTGCCTTGTTCCATTCCTCTCCATCCACTGGTAACCCAAGAGTCGCCTCAAGATTTCACTTCCTTCTCCTGCAACTTAAGACAGGTATCCACCAACACATCCCCCCCTCCACTTCCATTCCCCATCTATGTGCTGCTGTTTGGTGACATCATCTGCAAACAGTCCAATGAGCCTCTTCCCAAGTCACGCACAATGCATTACATCACACACAATGCATTACATCATACATGCTTACTGCTGACTCAGGTGACCCAGGAAGGATTGGGGGGGGGGGGGGGGGGGCTGGTGGTGGTGGTGGGGTTATGAATAATAATTCTCAAAAATAAATGCTCCAATTTCTGGCTGAGGTAACATGGGGGTAGGTGGGCAGGTGCAGTGCACGGAGAGAAAACAAAATGGGAAGTAGAAAGCGAGAGAGAGTTTGAGCACTGGAGAAGATCCAGTTGTACAGAGAAGATTGCATTCAGGAGAAAAATGTCACTGATCTCACTCCGTACGCAATGCAAGTTCTGTTCAAGTAGAATGAGAATGATGAGGGGATGAGTCAGAAAGTCCACCCCAATAGGAAGGGGGAGAGACGCAGTCAAATACCAAGCCACTGGGGAGTAACTGAAGTCTATTTTTGGCAGACCCTTTGTAGCCTTTTCACAAACACATAGCTGCTGCAGACACGGTTTCAGTAAGCCAATAGGGAATGAGCAGTATTTTCTCCCAATTATATATTGGGAAGCCCAGGGCATCTCATTTCCATCACACCCAGGAGTCGCCTTTCCAGCTGGTTGGCTGACTATGATAGCAGCTGGTGCAAATGTAACTGTAGGTTCACTAACAGTCCCTAAGCTTGCCTTCCTTCTGAGCCGACCATCACCAGCTGAACATTAAGAATGAAATCCTTTTCACTTGTAATTTAGTTCAGAGTTAACATATGACGTACAGAAGGTGGTATGCATGCAGTCATTGGCACCCTGCACCAAGGGAAGCCAACAATCCTTCCATAGCTGTATGTTCACTTTGCCTGATGTTCTCAGGTAAGAAAAAAAGGCATCGAGGCTAGTTCCTTTGAATAGAGAGCAACAGTGGTCTCTGTTGCACAAAAGTGGACAGTGAAAAATTTGTTAGCTATCTCCAGCTGCATATTGATTCATTTAATGAACTATCAAGAATACATACATCCGACAGGCTTTAGGTGCAGGTGTAGTAGTGGCATCGCTAATACTCAGCATGACATGGCATAAAGAGCTTTGTTAAGAGTTTTTTGATTGTTAAAAAATATTACTGAGCTTGGAATTAAATAAATCTTTTTCAGGTCTGAGCTAAACTACAGACCTTCTACCTTATGTATCAAGACGGACCATGAGAGCTTTTCCTTCTTCTGCCCTTTCCTCATTTAGCTGCTTCCCCTTGTTAAGATTCAATATCTCTCATGGTCTTAGAATCAGAATCAGGTTTATTATCACTGACAAATGTCATGAAATGTGTTGTTTTGTGGCAGCAGTACAGTGCAAGACATAAAAATTACTATAAATGGCACACCACTAGTATAGACCAGTGGTGTGCCTCAGGGATCTGTGCTGGGGCCATTGTTGTTTGTTGTCTATATCAATGATCTAGATGATAATGCGGTAAATTGGATCAGCAAGTTTGCTGATGACGCTAAGATTGGAGGCGTTGTGGACAGCGAGGAAGACTTTCAAAGCTTGCAGAGGGATCCGGACCAACTGGAAAAATGGGCCAGAAAATTGCAGATGGAATTTAATGCAAACAAGTGTGAGGTGTTGCATTTTGGAAGGACAAATCAAGGTAGGACATAGACAGTAAATGGTAGGGCACTGAGGAGTGCGGAGGAACAAAGGGATCTGGGAGTTCAGATACATAATTCCCTGAAAGTGGCGTCGCAGGTAGACAGGGTTGTAAAGAAGGCTTTTGGCATCCTGGCATTCATAAATCAAAGTACTGAGTATAGGAGTTGGGATGTTATGGTGAGGTTGTATAAGACATTCGTGAGGCCAAATTTGGAGTATTGTGTGCAGTTCTGGTCACCTAACTACAGGAAGGATATCAGTAAGATTGAAAGAGTGCAGAGAAGATTTACTAAAATGTTGCCAGGTCTTCAGGAGTTGAGTTACAGGGAAAGATTGAACAGGTTAGGACTTTATTCCTTGGAGCTTAGAAGAATGAGGGGAGATTTGATAGAGGTTTACAAAATTATGAGGGGTATAGACAGAGTAAATGCAAGTAGACTCTTTCCACTTAGATTAGGAGAGATAAATATGAGAGGACATGGCTTTAGGGTGAAAGGGGAAAGGTTTAGGGAGAACATTAGGGGGAGCTTCTTCACTCAGAGAGTGGTGGGAGTGTGGAACGAGCGTGGTAAATGCAGGCTCACTCTTAAGTTTTAAGAATAAATTGGATAGATACATGGATGGGAGAGGTCTGGAGGGTTATGGACTGGGTGCAGGTCAATGGGACTAGTGGAATAAAGTTTCAGTACAGACTAGAAGGGCCGAATGGCCTCTTTTCTGCGCTGTAGTGTTCTATGGTTACCAAAAAATAAGTAAAATAGTGGAAAAGGGGAATAACAAGGTAGAGTACATGGGTTCATGGACCGTTCAGAAATCTGATGGCAGAGGGGAAGAAGCTGTTCCTGAAACTTTGAGTGTGGGTCTTCAGGCTCCTGTACCTCCTCCCCGATGGTAGTAATGTGCAGAGGGCATGTCCTGGATGGTGACAGTCCTTAATGATAGATGCTGCATTCTTGAGGCACCGCCTCTTGAAGATGTCCTCGATGGTGGGGAGGGTTGTGTCCGTGATGGAGCTGGCTGAGTCTACAACCCTCTGCAGCCTCTTTTGATCCTGCGCATTGGAGCCTCCATACCAGGCGGTGATGCAACCAGTCAGAATGCTCTCCACTGTACATCTATAGAAATTTGCAAGAGTCTTTGGTGACATACCAGATCTCATCAAACTTCTAATGAAGCAGAGCCACTGGCATTCCTTCTTCATGATTACATCAATGTGTTGGACCCAGAATAGATCCTCTGAGATGTTGATGCCCAGGAACTTAAAGCACTCATCCTTTCCACTGCTGACCACTCAATGAGGACTGATGTGTGTTCTCCCGACTTCCCTTTCCTGAAGTCCACAGTCAACTCTTTGGTCCTGCTGACGGTTGTTGTTGAATCACAGAATCATAGGATCATAGAGTCATACAACGTAAAAACAGGACCTTAAGCCCACCATATTCATGACCACCCTTTTGCCCACCTATACCAATCCCATTTGGATGTACCCTTCTATGCCTTGCCTATTTAATTGTCTGCCTAAATACCTCTTATACATTAGTAATTGTATCTGATCCTACCACTCTCTCTGGCAACATAAAAAACCTTACCCCTTAGAACCCCTTTGAAATTCCTTCCTCTCAACTCGAACCTTTGTTTTTTGATAATAATCCCCTTTCACTGGCCACCTGAATCCCAAATCTCAGTTTATCCAAAATTCACATTCCCTCATCTTTTCTTAATCTAAATCACAGTTGCTCATCATCCTTGTCCTTGTTGATGTAATCCAGTAGTCCCTGATACTGTAATACCAACAATTGTTAGCATAAATTCTGAAGATGATATTTATTTGCAGTTCACCTTAATAATGGAAATCAATTCTTTCAGTACATATACATGCTTTACATAATTCTGCTGGAAGAAAGGAAAATTCATTTTAAATTCATTTTTCATAAATTAAAGTGACTCACTCCCAGCAAAGGAATGCACCTTCTAAATGGATTTTCCTACAAAGATTGTTCTTAGGCTTTATGAGTCCTTGCCCAATTTTCTGTATCTACCCGTCTGAGAAATAACAACACTGACAACCTATTCTTACATAGGGGATTTCACATAACCGAGCACCCCAAGGCAACTCTTGAGAGAATTATCAAATAAAGTTTGACATTGAGTCACATAAGATTTTAGAGGAGATAACCAAAAGTTTAGCCTAATATGTAGATTTTAAGAAGACCCTCATTGGATGCAAGTTAGATACAGAGGCAAAGAGAAGGCCAGAGCCTAGGCCCTTAGTAGCTAAATTCGTGGCTGCTAAGAGTGGAATGTTTAAGGTCAGCAATGCTTAAAAGGTGGGAACTGGAATCAGATCAGTGGGGTTGTGAGGCTGGAGTAAGTGACAGAGTTTAGAAGGAACAGAGCTATGGAAGGATTTTAAGATAGCAGCATTGTTAAAAAGGAAGGTAATTTAGGTCATTGAGAATGGTTGCCATGGATGAAAGGGATGATGTAAGCTAGGCCATGAGCATCTGAGTTTTGGAAAACCTCAAGTATACAGTGGGTAGAGGTTGCAAATGTCCACCAAATGTGTAGACAAGTAGCAGTAGGATCTAAAAGCAATAGAGTTTTAGTCATGGGTAATGTTAACTTTCCCAATATTGACTGGTATTACCTTACATGAGGTGGAATTTGTTAAATGCATCCAGGAAGAGTTTTTAAAGCAGTCGAAAGAGAGTCCTACAAGGGAGAGAGCTGTACTCGACCTTATTTTAGGATGGGGAAGTGGTGGAAGTGCATGTGGAGGAACCCTTTGTGAACAACAATTTGATAAGCTTTAAGGTAGTTTGGAAAAGGATAAGGTTGGATCTAAAGTTAAGGTCTTAAGTTGGGGGAGGTCTGACTCCAATAGCATAAGACAGGACCTGGAAAAAGTAGATAGGGAGCAGCTGCTCGAGGGATAAACAACATCCCATAAGTAGGAGGGAGGTGATGTAGTGAAATAGTAAGAGTTCAGAGTCAGCATGTCCCTGTAAGAGTAAGAAGCAAAGATGGAATGGAATTGGGATTGGTTTATTATTGTCACATGTACCGAGGTATAGTGAAAATCTTGTCTTGCATACTGTTCATACGGATCAATTCATTACACAGTGCATTGAGGTAGTACAAGGTAAAAAAATACAGAATACAAAATGAAGTGTCACAGCTACAGAGAAGGTGCAGTGCAGGAAGACAATAAGGTGCAAGTTCATAACGAGGTAGATTGTGAGGTCAAGAGTCCATCTTATTGCACTAGGGGACCATTCAATACTCTGCTAATAGTGGTATAGAAGCTGTCCTTGTGCCTGGTGTTACATGCTTTTAGGTTTTTGTATCTACTGCCTGATGGGAAAGGGGAGAAGAGAGAATATCTGGGGTGGGTAGCGTCTTTGATTATGCTGGCTGATTTACCGAGGCAGCGAGAAGTATAGACATAGTTTATGGAGGAGAGGCTGGGAGGCTGGTTTCTGTGATGTGTTGAGCTGTATCCACAACTCTCTGGTCATGGGCAGAGCAGTTGCCATACCAAGCTGTGATGCATCCAGATAGAATGCTTTCTAAGGTGCATTGATAAAGATCGGTGAGTGTCAAAGGGGACATGCCAACTTTCTTTAGATTCCTGAGGAAATAGAGGCACTGGTGAGCTTCCTTGGCTATGGTGTCTGTGTGATTGGACCAGGACATGCTATTGGTGCTATATTCACTCCCAGGAACTCGAAGCTCTCAACCCTCTCGACCTCAGCACCGGTAATATAGACAGGAGATTGTGCACCGCCCTCCTTCCTGAAGTCAATAACCAGCTCTTTTGTTTTGCTGACATTGAGGGAAATGTTGTTGTTGTGACACCATGTTACTAAGCTTTCTATCTCCTTCCTGTACTCTGATTCTTCGTTATTTGAGATACAGTTCACCATAGTGGTATTATCTGAAAACTTGGAAATAAGAGTTAGAGCAGAATCTGGCCACGCAGTCATGAGTATATGGGGAGTAAAGTAGGGGGCTGAGGACGCAGCCTTGCGGGACAGCAGTGTAGAGAATAATTGTGCCGGAGGTGTTGCTGCCTATCCTCACTGATTGTGGTTTGTTGGTCAGGAAGTCAAGGATCCAATTACAAAGGGAGGTGTTGAGTCCCAGGTCTTACAGTTTGGAGATGACTTTGCTTGGAATTATACTTATGAAGGCAGAGCTGTAGTCAATAAACAATAGTCTAACGTAGGTGTCTTTACTGTCCAGATGCTCCAGAGATGAGGTAGGGCCAGGGAGATGGCATCTGCTGTAGACCTGTTTCGGCAGTAGGCGAATTGCAGTGGGTCAAAGTTGTCTGGGAAGCTGGAGTTAATGCGTGCCATGACCAATCTCTTGAAGCACTTCATGATGGTGGATGTCAAAGCCACCAGGCGGTAGTCATTAAGGCATGTTACCTTGTTTTTCTTAGGTACCAGAATGATAGTGGTCTTCGTAAAGCGGGTGGGAACCTCAGATTAAAGCAGGGAGAGGTTAAAAATGTCTGCAAATACTCTGCCAGCTGATCTGCACAGGATCTAAGGACATGGCCAGGGACAAACAGTGTTAACAAAGGAAATTGAAGGTGTGATGAGTACAAAGAAGGAAGCATATGTCAGGCACAGGAAATTGTTATTAAGTCAATCCTTGGAGGTTTATAAAGAATGTAGATCTTAAGAAAACAGTTAGGAGGGCAAAAAGGGGGCATAGAATAGCCCTGGCCAACAGAATTAAACAGAATTCCAAAACCTTTTATAAAAATATTAGAAGCAAGTGGATAGCTAGGAGCCAGGGGATACGTGTGGTGTCCTGAATACTTCACATCAGTATTCACCAAGGAGAAGGATGAGGACGGTGAAGAGTTGGGGGAGGTGTACACTAATAGTCCGGAATGTGTGTATATGGGGAAGGAGGAAGTGTTAGACATATTGATGTACATTAAGGTGGACAAATCCCTAGGTTCTAATGAAATCTATCCCAGGATTTTCTGGGAAATCAGGGAGTTTCTTCCTGATCAATAGCAACTGTTGTACTCTCAAGAGAGTAAGCTTGTACAGTGTAGCAGCCTACCAAGAATCAGAATCAGGTTTATTATCACTGACGTATGTTGTGAAAATTGTTGTTTTGTAGCAGCAGTACAGCGCAAGACGTAAAAATTACTATAAGTCACAGAAAAAATAAATAGTGCAAAAAAGGAATAGCGAGGTAGTATCCGTGTGTTCATTGACCATTCGAAAATCTGATGGCAGAGGGGAAGAAACTGTTCCTAAAACATTGAGTGTGGGTCTTCAGGCTCCTGTACTTCCTCCCCGATGGTAGTAATGTGAAGAGGGCATGTCCCAGGTGATGATGTTCCTCCACCATGGATGCTGCCTTCTTGAGGCACCACCTCTTGAAGATGTCCTCGATAGTGGGGAGGGTTATGCCTGTGATGGAGCTGGCTGAGTCTATATCCCTCTGCAGCCTCTCGACCAACTGTCAAGTATTGCAGAGCAAAGGACTCAGTGACAGAGAACACCAGTGGTCTGCTCTATCACAAATCACGTGGTAAGAGCATGGCATTTTTTAGTATGTGCATTGCCCAAGCCCCATGTGTCATCCTGACCGATAAAACCAGGTTTATGTGCCACAGAGACACTTCTTCTCCATTAGTGTGGTGTCTCAGCTATCCTGCTAATCTATTGGTAGGGAAGTTATCAGTCTGCTATTGATGTCCTGCCACTTCCTTTGAACACAGCACCCTGCAGCCATGTTGGCAGCAGCTTGGTCTTCAATGCCAGCAATATGACTTCCACATTATATTGGTTGGCTGAATTCTGCAATGGAAGCTGAGACGTCAGCGATCAGACACAAGGGTACAAATGGAACTGTCCCCCAGTACTATATTGGCAGGAATGTTCACAAACCAGAGGGCAACTTTGGCGCTCCGTTGAAATCCTCAACTGAGTCTCCTGCAGGAGAATTCATGTGAGTTCAGACGCTTTGGGGACATGAGCTCCCTTTCTCCTGGCACTGGCTGAAGGTCATTTGTCTCACCATGTGTAGATCCTGACCTACGCGTAGTGCTGTTGCCTAAACTGCTTGTCCTCATTGTCCCTTTGCTGTTCCACCCATTGCTCTTCCAATACTATTCCATTTCTTAGGCATCAGAAAGGAAAAAGAAAGCAAAAGTGTACGGTAGCGGTGAAGGAGAAAAGCAAAACCTGAACAGTTACATCATCTGCAGCTTGTAGCTCAGAGCGGTTTGTGGGCTGAGGTGGGTTGATGCGTTTTGAGAAGAAAGATTGAGATTCACCTATGACTTTAGAAATACCCTTAGCTGCAGTTTGAGCAATGGCTGCTGCAATGATGTTGAGAACCAGATACTCCTGAGGGGTAATGATATGTAGCTGTGCATACCACCAGCCATTTAGGAGTTGCAGCCTTCAGCTAGGCTTTGTCCTGCATGAATGTGTCAGTTCATGTCATGTAATGTCTTTTGAATGCTATGCATATCTTGGATGAGTGATCTGTGGGGCATGCTGCCTGTAAGTTGTGGCAGTGAGGCTTGCAGCATTACCAATTGAGTGAGGCTGAGGCAAATCTATGAATGTTAAATACAGTGATTGTCCTGAGTGAGAGGGGTAGGGTACATCGAGCATGTTTGAGGCCAAAGGTGAAGCTGAAGGGTTATGGAAAATTAAGGTGCATTACATCTGTGAGGTCATTGAAATTTTGTGATACTTGCATTTTATCTTTGGGGTTTGTCTCCTGCCAGTGACCACTTAAACTCTCCAATCCCACTGTATGAGTGTTTGTTGGATAGCCTCATGAGTGAGTAGAATACATCACTCCCATTCTGCAAAAGGCCTGCAATTCAGCATCGGAAAATCTTGGATTGTTCTTTCCCATATTTTGCCATATTTTTATATTTTCATGTATGTCAGTTTGTGTTCCACAATAATCTTTACCACAAAGTTTCTTCACTCTAAGGAGTATAAACTAATTTCAAGTGTTACCGGCCATGCACAATGTTGAGCCCTTACTGGGGCACATCACCAATGAATGGTGTCGTTAATCTTAGATACATACTTTAATTATAATAAGTATCACATAGCACAAAGTTAGTGTCCTACCTGAATCAGATGCAATGGATGCTGCTCAGTGTAGCCTTCAGGATATTTTAAATATTTCTTGAACAAATCCTCAAGGACAGTGTCTGGAAAGGAAGGGTAAATATTTTATCTTTACAGTGCCAACTATAATTTAATCAGTCACTAGTGCAAGTAATTCCCTTTTATTGTCAAGATGGTTAGTGTTTATTCGGAAGAATACTGGTATGCATTAGCCATGCACTAATTCATCCTGCATTAAAACTATTATAAACAATCATAACAAATATCTGTCTAATGAGCGAAAAATTTTGCAGTCTATATGCCAACCTAGTGGCATATGCTACAAGCATCTTCTTTCAAGATGTATTATAGTGAAAATGTATGTTGTATCTTAAATTAGTTTTGCATCTAAATGTTGTTTGTTTAAAAATAAAACCTTTTTAATGAGAATTATAATGATCGGACCACAAAAACATTTTGCTAAGTAGACAGAATTGGAAGTTTATGTGAACTTCACTGTTAATGCTACTGTATTCGTTCACAATTATTTTCTTCATTAGGTCAAAGATTGTAACACTTTGAGACAGGTGATTTCACTTGTCTGATTCATAAGACAACTTTTTCCTACAACTAGATAGAATTCCTAGTTTCTATTTCTGCTTAGTTTACATATTCATTTTATCATAGGTTCCAATTCAATAATACAAGATGATTGCAATAAAATATGGAACTTTCAGTGCGCATTAATCAATAGCATTACATATGTGATGGAAAACAGACCCTGAAGTTCAATTAAATTCTACTTAATGCATCAATATGTTTCCTCCAGTTATATCAATAAAACAAAATCCAAACTTTTAACCCCCATCACAAACTCTTCCTTAGCCACAGATAAGAATTCCAGCTTGGGCCCTCATGATCAGCCTTGTGTAATTGAAATCTAAGATGGTCATTTATATTATTGCCCATCTTCAGCCCTGCAACTGTCCACCTCCTGGTGATACCTTCATCTGTTACCTCCAGAATGAACCATTGCTCCTAATCAGGATCCACCTCTATTTTTTGTAAACTTTGGTTGTTCTAAAATACTGCTGGACATATCCCATTCCCAATCAAACCTTAACTGTCCATGACCCATGCCCTTGCTGACCTGCATTAGCTCGTAATCCACGAAAGCCTCCAATTTAAAAATTCCATCATTGTATGAAATTTCCTTCAGTCAAATTTTGGGAGTGGAATAAAACACACATGCACTATCATGCAGATAATTTAATGCTAACAACTGGTGATTAATTTTGAGTCAGACATCCCTGTAATCCTCTCTAGTCAACAAGCACGCTATCCCACTGAACTCTGTTCATCTGCTGCACTTCCTCTCCTTTTGCTCCATTATCAACAGTTACATCTTAGTTTTCTAGGCCCGCACTCTGGAATTCATTCCCTACATCCTTTCTGTTCTTCACCTTGCTCCCCTTCAAAAATGCACCTCCTTGATCAGACCTTTACCCCATTCTATCTATTGTTTGCTGTCCATTGTTACTTTACAATTCCAAGGCACTGTGGGATATAAAAATATGCGCACTTCATATACATTCTCTCAGTTCTCTAGCTGTTACCCATTATTTATTCTCTATTTCCACTAAAATAGGCGAGAATGCAGTGTGAATACAGTGTGCATTTCAATGTCAACCTCACATAATGTAATTTCAAAGCTCTCAATTTATATTCTATAATAGAATATGCCTTCATCTGGCAGCACAGTACTACAGATAGTAGACCTTCTGCCTCACAGCTCTAGCGTTCCAGGTTCAATCCGCACTGCTGTGGAGTTTTCCATGTGACTGTGTGGGTGTTACTTCAAATCCATAAGATGATCATAAGATCATAAGATATAGGAGCAGAATTAGGCCATTCGGCCCATTGAGTCTGCTCTGCCATTCAATCATGGCTTTTTTTTTGTGCAGGCTGGTAGGTTAATTGATTATTGTAAATTGCCCTGGTGTGTAGTTGAGTGAATGTGGGGAGAAACTGGGAGAAGCTGGGGGGAGAATAAAATGGGATTAGCGTAGAATTAGTGTAAATGGGTGCTAAATAATTGGTACCGACTTAGTGGGCCAAAGGGCCTGTTTCCATACTGTGTGACTATTTGTTATTGTTAAATTTATGTTGATGCTTGAGTATGAGTGTAACTTACAGACTATATTTCTTTGTACAATAGAGCATAGAACATAGAACATTACAAAGCAGTACAGGCCCTTCGGCCCACAATGTTGTGTCGACATTTTATCCTGCTCTAAGATCTATCTAACTCTTCCCTCCAACATAGCCTTCCATTTTTCTATCTTTCATGTGTCTATCTAAGAGTCTCTTAAATGTCCCTAATGTATCTGCCCCCACGACCTCTGCAGGCAATGTGTTCCACGCACCCACCACTCTCTGTGTGAAAAACTTGCCTCTGACATCTTCCTATACCTTCCTCCTAGTATTCAGTTGCACTTTCCTGTATATATGTCTAAAAAAATGTTAAGAACTTGATGATTTCAATTGGTAAAGGAGGGTCACAACAACTAAGACAGGTATAATTAGTGTGTCCAGTGATACACCTGAAAAATCAATGTTGTTCTGAATTGTATTCTATTCCACTTCCAAATATTATCTTTGAAAATAACATTTAACTTACCTTGAAGAAAATAATAAATAAATGAGCTTATTAAAAATATGTTTGTATTATTAACCCTTTATTTTTTCCTTTGTAATATTTAAATGGTGTTTGTGGTGTAAATAACATTCTGGGATAAGAGAAAGATGAGCCAAGATGTACTTCCATCTGATTGAGAGAGGACACTGGACAATAAACCGGCTTTGTTGCTCTATTTTGATAAAAGCTGCAATTTATTCTTATAATAAACTGTGCTTTAGACTTCAAAAGGACACTGAAGGGCTGTGAAAATGTAAAGTGAATTGTCAATATAATCAACAATATGTCGAAATTGGGCACGGTATCAGAAAAACCATAGGGAAAGAAATCTGATAATAACACAAAATATTTATGATTTTATTTCATCTGATCTGGTATATTAACTAATTAATCTCCTTTCTTTGGCATTATTGAGAAATGATTACAAAGCTCTGGATGTATGTGCTGTTATTGTCTGCTCTCTTTTATGTTAGATCATAGGTCACAATCATGCTTCCAATCACAGTCCAATTATGTAACTCAGTGAAGTGATACTCTGAAGAATTGCAATCAGTAATTCATGTTCCAGTCTGCAGAATAAGGGCTTCCCATGGCAAAATACTGGTCAGGCTACAGAAGATGTCTTTTATTCAAACAATGGAGCCTTTAGGTCAATTTACTAGAATAGCATGGAGTGTTACTATGGAGACAGAACACATCAGTTAGTTTATACATCTCTTAGAAAGTATCCAGAAAACTTGCAAAAAGACCACTGTGAGTATAATCATAACAAGAAAGTATGCCAAAACTTGCATACAGATTGAAATGGAACTGTACTGTATGTGATATATATTTCAGCATCATCATCAATAACCTACATTTATTCTTAAGGTCAGAAGTAGGGCTGTTCACTGATGATTGCACAATGTTCAATTTCAATCACAACTCCTCAGAAAAAAAAGCAGGTCATGTCTGCAGGCAGAAAGACCTCGACAACATTCAGGCAGAAGCAAATAACATGTGTATCACACTAGTGCCAAGCAATGGCTATCTCCAACAAGGAATAGTCCACGGCCTATTCTTGATGTCGAAAGACAACAGCACAATAGCATTGTCTGGTCTCCTAGCATCAACAACTATGGGGAGGTCCCCATTGACCAGAAATTCACCTAGACCAGATACATAAATATGATGGCTGCATGAGCAAGTTAAAGCTGGTTGTCCTGTGACTGATGAATCATCTCCTGACATCTCAAAGCCTTTCCACTATCTGCGCAGTCAGGATTGTGATGGAATACTCTCCAGCTGTCTGGATGAGTGCAGCTTCAACAACTCTCAAGATGTTCAACATCATCCAGAACAAAGCACCCTGCTTGATTGACGTCCCATCCACCATCCTAAACATTCATTCCCTCTGTGCACCAGCAATAGTGTTTGCAGTCTGTATAATAAACAAAATGCATTGCTTTTACTTGCCTCGTCCTCTCCTGCAGGATATTCAAAACCCACAAGCTCTACCACCAAGAGGCCATGAGTAGTGGGCACAAGGGAACACGACCATCTGCTGGGTTTCCTACAACTTCCTTCAAATGTAAAGGGAGAGTACTCAGTAAGTGGCAGGATGCTTAACAGTGTTGATGCACAGAGGGATCTTGGGGTCCAAGTAAATAGCTCTATGGAAGTGGTTGCACAAGTTGATAAGGTAGTAAAGAAGGTGTATGGCATGCTTGCCACTGAGTTTGAGAGTCAGAAAGATTTATAAAACGCTGGTCAGGCTGCACCTGGAGTATTGTATTCAATTCTAGTTACCCCATTATAGGAAAGATTTGGAGGTTTTGGAGAGGGTGCAGAAGAGGTTTACCAGGATGCTGCCTAGATCAGAGGACATGTGCTATGAAGAGAGGCTGGACAAACTTGGGTTGTTTTCTCTGGAGCAGAGGAAGCTGAGGGGAGATCTGATAGAAGTTTATAAGATTATGAGGAGCATAGGTAGACAGCTGGTATCTTTTTCCCAGGTTCGAAATGTCTAATACTAGAGGGTATTCATCTAAGTTGAGAGAGAGTAAGTTCAAAGGAGATGTGCGGGGAAAGTTTTTTTACACAAAGAGTGATGGGTGCCTGGAATGCACTGCCTAGGGTGGTAGTGGAGGCAAATCCGGTAGAGGTGTTTAAAATGCTCTTATAACATGTGGAGTATGGAGGGATATGGACTTGTGTAAGCAGAAGGGACTAGTTTAGTAGGCTTTTAATTACTAGTTTAATTAGTTTGGCACAAGATCATGGGATGAAGGGCCTGTTCCTGTGCTATAGATTTTTGAATACTAAAGGAAGCATCAGGATATTGAGTTAGTAGAGGAGAACGGCACTGTGCTAAGATGTCAGCCATGATCTTTTTGAATGGTTGAACAGGCAAGAGGAGCTGAATGTCATTTTCTGCATAAGAACATAAGAATTAGGGATAGGAGTGCACCATCTCATCCTTTGAGTCTCCTTTGCCAATGATCAACATTGTGGCTGCCTCAACACCACTTTCCTGAACTCTCTCCATATCCCATGATTCCCTCAATATCCAGAAATCTAGCAATCTCTGTTTTGAATGTATTCAATGACTAAGTCTCCATAGCCCTCCAGAGTAGAGAATTCCAAAGATTCACCACATCTGCATGAAGAAATTTCTCCTCTTTGCAGCCCAAACTGACATACCTCTTATTTTTAGATTGTGACTCCTAATCCTGTATCCGTCAGCCTTGTCCAACATCCTCCCTGCATCCACCCTGTTGAGCTCTGTAAGAAATTCGTAGACTTCTAAAAGATCATCTCTCATTCTTGTGAACTCCGGAGAATACAGGCCTAGTCAATTCAATCTCATCTCATAAGGCAAACCACCATCCATGGAACCATGCTGTTGAACCTTTGTTGCACTCCTATAGCAATTTTATACTATTTAGGTAAGGAGAACACAGCTGTACACAATATTCCAGGTGCAGTGTCACCAAGGCCCTTTGTAATCACTGTAGGACATATTTATCATTGTACTCAAATCCTCTCAAAATAAAGACTAATATACCATTTGCCTTCCTAATTCCTCACTGCAACTACATGTTGGCTTTTAGTAACTTGGGTGCCAGAGCTTATCAGTTCAAACTGTGTCATTATTATCTATAACTGTTCATTGGAACACGAGGGTTTTATGATCAATAGGAAACAATTAACACATCAGCCCATAGCAAATACTTTTATGGCAAATATCTGACTCTGCTACATGCTGTCATATTCCAATAAGCACTTCTATATCTCTAGCAACAAACAACAACTTGCATGTAAAAATCAACTTTGATTCTGAATAATTCCTAAACTATATTACAGTGGATTGTGGACAATACATAAAATGTATTTTCCATTTTAATGCTGGAATTTGTATTTCCTTTTCAGACTCAGAAAGATTGGTAATTGTCTTAACCCACAGCCTACCTGCATTTGACAGAAATGAATTGGAATTGGTTTATTACTGTCACATGTACCGAGGTACAGTGAAAAGCTCGTCTTGCATACTGTTCATACAGATCAATTCATTACACGGTGCATTGAGGTAGTACTAGGTAAACCAATAACAGAATGCAGAATAAAGTGTAACAGCTACAGAGAAAATGCAGTGCAGGTGGACAATAAAGTGCAAGTTCATAACAAGGTAGATTATGAGGTCAAGAGTCCATCTTATCGTACTAGGGAACCATTCAATAGGCTTATAACAGTGGCGTAGAAGCTGTCCTTGCGCCTGGTGGTACATGCTTTCAGGCTTTTGTATCTTCTGCCCGATAGGAGAGGGGAGAAGGGAGAAGGGAGGATAGAATGTTTGGGGTGGATGGGGTCTTTGGTTATGCTTCCTGAGGAAGTAAGAGGCACTGGTGAGCTTTCTTGGCCGTGGTGTCTATGTGGTTGGACCAGGACATGCTACTGATGATATTCAGTTCCAGGAACCTGAAGCTCTCAAGCCCCTCGACCTCAGCACCGTTGATGTATAGAAGAGCATGTGCACCGACCCCCTTCCTGAAGTCAATAACCAGCCCTTTTGTTCTGATGACATAGAGGGAAAGGTTGTTGCCATGATACCCTGTTACTAAGCTCTGTATCTCCTTCCTGTACTCAGACTCACTGTTATTTGAGATAAGGCCCACTATGGTGGTATCATCTGCAAACTTGGAAATAGAGTTAGAGCAGAATCTGGCCACGCAGTCATGAGTGTACAGGGAGTAGAGTAGGGGGCTGAGGACACAGCCTTGTGGGGCACCAGTGTTGAGAATAATCATGCCGGAGGTGTTGCTGCCTATCCTTACTGATTGTGGTCTGTTGGTCAGGAAGACAAGGATCCAATTGCAAAGGGAGGGCTTGGGTCCCAGATCTCAGAGTTTGGTGATGATTTTCCTTGGAATTATAGTATTGAAAGTGGAGCTGTAGTCAATAAACAAGTCTAATGTAGGTGTCTTTACTGTTCAGGTGCTCCAGAGATGAGTGTAGGGCCAGGATGATGGCGTCCGCCATAGACCTGTTTCAGGAGTAGGTGAATTGCAGTGTCTCAAGATTGTCTGGGAGGCTGGGGTTAATGCCTGCCATGATCAGCCTTGAATGAATTGTTTATTGAGGATCTTATATTGAGTTATAAAGAGAAAATGTTTCCATTGTTTGCAGCAATGCCTGGAACTTTAGATAAGGTTTGAAGAAGGACAGTCAATTTTTATTACATTGGCAATGAACTGCAGATCTTTAAATCTTTGAATTAGCACAGGGTCCTACTAATTGTAACCAGTTATTACATTTAAATAAAAGATTTAGCAATACTTTAGAGTTCAATATTCTTAAGAAGTTGTTTGTGATACTTGCTGAAATTGCAATGATTTCAAAGAAATTTTTAGTATCTGAGCTGTGGATGTTGCTTGCAGGTTAAATATGTGTATAAAAACCACTGTAGAGACAATAATGTAGCTGTAATGAAAGTATAAAACTCCCATTAATCACATTATCTAGTTCACCAGACACTTCTGTGAGAGGACAGGTAGCAGAACTTAACAACCTGCTGAGTGCATCAACACAAAAAAATGAGAATATTTTTTAGATTAATGCAATTAAATTATTAATTATTTTCTGTCCATGCTGTTCCATTTTAAATAGGAAAACACAAATAGATGACTGCAAAACACTCAGGTCAATTCCCATCTGGTAAAAATTTGATTCTGTTATCAAAATGATGGTTTTACTCAACAAAGATGCTTTCATATTTTCAACAATTGCATAAATCTGCTATGGTGATGCTAATACATATTAAAAGGTGATCTGCATACTATTTATTATAATCCACATGGTCAATCAAATACTACTTCACTAATTAATTAAACTAATCTATTAAACTCATGACAATAAAATTGCCCTGAAAATGGCATATAAGGCACCAGGAAGATTATATTGTGAATTACCTGAATAAAAATGTTTTTGACATCCTACTCCAACCTGAACATCACCACCACTTGTGACAATAAACAAACTTCAAAGCACAATTTTCCTGTTTTTCACACTGTTACTAATATTTACGAAACCAGAATTAATATTAATTTCACTATAACTCTTTCCAGTTACAGTGAGGGATGCCAGCAATCCACAAGACGATAGAATTTGTATCTTTCAGAGTTCTTTTTATTTCCATTTTGCACTAAATCATCCCTTTTGCAATAAAAGTCCTTTTTTTAACCTCCAGCCATCAAAAATTCTATTTGATAATCTGGATTGAATAAAAATGTCCTGCATCCTTAAGACTGTATTTCGTGACTGTTTGACACAAGATAATGGCTATGCTTCAGGGTGATGTTGTTCATTAGTCGCAGAAGGCTGCACCCTTTCATTCAAGCTTGAACAGTAGAGCTCATGAAACAGCAGTGTTATTGCTCCATGAAATGCAAGAATGCAGAAGGAACAGCGGCACAACAGTCCCTTAAAGCCTTTATCAACAGAGTAACACGCAGGAAAAAAAACAACAAAAACAGAAGATACTATTACACAACTGGCAACAAAAATAAAGCGGAGATCTTCTAGCGCTACAACTCAAAGATTATTTTCTCATAAATATTTTATGTTTTAATGTCTAAGTAATTCTCTCATTATTAACATATTTATAATCTCTTTACCAAAGCATTGCCCACCTATGGGCCTCACGGAGTTTATTTGTATCACTGCATTTACGTTCTTCATCTAATTACTTTTTACCTTCGTTTACTAAATATGTTTCAAAAGCAATAACAGGTGCTAATTCTCATTAAAGGTATGAAGATATTATATGAAGATATTATACATCTTAAAAAACTGGAAGAAAGCTATTCACACAACCCGGCTTCCAAGTCGCAGGATAGGCATCTCACACATTACTCTTGATCAGCTTGTGACAGGAACGTTTCCTGAAGCCCTGCTGTGCCATGCCCTCCTCCCGGCTGCACCTGCCATTCCAACTTACTTTGCAGAGCTCTTTCCTCCTCCAGCCACAAAGGCAGAATTAACATACAATCTTTGAGCAAAACAAACTGTTTGCAAGACAGTCAAGAGTTTCATCATCAGCTGAATGTTATTTCAAAATTCTAGTCAGTTGAGTAATGAATGGAGACCCAGAGAAAAATTAGCCAAGTAGTTGCCCAGGAGTCTATTAAAACAAGTGCACAATGGACTCTGTTTGGAGGGATAACCCTCTCAATAACTAGTTCTTGGTTATTATTATACCACCACTTTCTGGTTGAGTTTAACATGTTATGATTCAGGCATCAGGGAGGCATGACTTCAGAAAGGATCTACAGCTATCATAGCACATCTGTACTTCTAAGATAATGAAGTTCTTGGTAGTTCCAACAAATTCCCTGAATGTCTGTGAGGCCACCGAATTGTGACAAGCAGCATTATGCTGCCAGCATAGGATGGGTATAAAAGCCTTGACTACCATATTCAACACAAGCGACTGTTTCTTCCTGAACAACAGCTGGGCACAATCTGATCTCTTGACCCAGATTTTTATAGACCTACTTAAGTTCATGAAGAGATGCTAGCAACTGAATGTGAACTGTCTTGATGCCCCACATTGCTTCAAGGATGTAAATTTCTGGCATTCTAATATTATTTTATAGATCAGTGCCAAGCCCCAGTTCAATAAATGCCAATACTGTTAAGTTTCAGTTTCTGTATCCACATCATTGTACTTTCATAATTTCAGCCATGACAGTTATAAAATGGTTTGGTTGGAATCTTAATGACATTGGCACATGCACTATTTTTTGTTCCGGTCACAATCTAATACACAATTTTAAATTTGTTGGCTTTATGCCAGATAAACTGCAGATTTTGTGCAAAATTTACAAACATTATCTTAATAAACCCCAGGAGGCCTAATTAGAAATATTTTTTCATAAAAGCAAAGTAAATTCATTATTTACATTCATGCAGGTTCTATAGGCCTGCAAAGGATTATTTCCTTAAAATATTAAAATCTAACATATCAAGAATTAGAGGTAGTCTTTAGTTTCTAATACCAGATCTTCATTACTGACAGAGACATTATAAAAATATTTAATTGATATTTTACGGATGTGCTGTTTCGTTATTCACTGACTGTCCTTTCATGATCTGACTACTTCTTAATCCAATTGTTGTTGGGTTCCATTTTGACTTTCTTGTTACATTATTTTCTACTTGTGGCACTCTCCAGCTGTTAATAACATATTCTAATTGTTTTCCAATGAGGATGGCGTAGGGGTCACCTTGTTACAGGAGCTGATGCATAGCACCCACCCTTAAGGAAAATATATCTCTGATACTTCTGTCAGCTCAAGCACAGATGGCTCCTTTACTCATTTGAACATTTGCAGTATACAAAAGTCAGATCAGTGTTACTGTTGCTCTGTCAAGGTGTATATCTGTTGGATTAACTTAGAGCTATTAGATTCTGTTGTATTTCATCTGTGAAAAAGTAACTGGTCTTGTTCATGATCCAACTGTCAAATTGTTAAGGTGAGTTTCAATTCGTAACTGGGTTTGATTAATAGAAATAGTTAAGTAAATTTCAACAATTTGTACTAACTACCCAGAGTACAGATATAGCTGTATTAAAAAGCATTCCTGCAAGATCTCTACCTTGTTTCCCATGAAGTGGTGCGACAAAACAAAGAATTAATTGAAGAAAGCAGCATGACACTAAATTATCGAGACATAACTGAAATGAAAACTTAAGGGCAGAGAAATTGTGCTATCTATACCACAACAACTTCTCCCTGAACTGCTGTTATTTGGACGTACATTTCACTGCAATATATCTAAAGTCTTGTTTTATATAGTGCTTTTTGTATGCTACCCATAAACAAGATACAATATTGTACGAGGCTGAGCTATAGCTGGGTGATACATGAGCCACTAATGCAGAACAGTGTGATTGATTGACTTATGTGCCTTATAGTTTGCATTGGAAAAATACATAACATTAAAACCAGAATCAAGAGTTATGGGAGAAAGGCCAGCCAGAAAACATAAGCAGAGTGACAAGAATGGGAAGAACAAAGAACAGATGGGTGTAGGAGAGGAGCAAGCCAGGAAATACATACAAAGAGGCCCAGGATAAGTAAATATCTGCTAGCCAGCTGCCAAGGGGAGTGGGGGCAAGGGGTGCTGGTGGCAAATCGAGGTGAACAGTCACAGCAGGACAAGAGTAAATGTAAAACAGGAGGTGTGTGAGGCACACTTATAACAGGATTGAAGAAAAACAGACAGAAAATGCTGCAAACAATGTTACCCTTCATCCAAAATGGAATCTTAAAGAAGCAATTTTAATAGGTTAAGGGAAAAAAGATAAACATTTCAGTAAAATATTTTTGTAATACATAAATTGACTGATTTGATGTGCATTTGCTGTCTTTGTTTCAGAATTCCAACGTGTACGGTTATTATTCGCTTGGACACAGCAACCCTGGTGGAACTGCAGGAAGGCCCAAGGATGCAGGCAGGGCTGGAGGCATATACACAGGGTGGGGCTTAGCTGTGTGGCATCCGAGCGAGAACTTAAAAGTTCCCAGAATATATTAAAATTCTATTTTTTAAATATTTCAATAGGTACAGCTCTAATATAAATAACCAGTTTAAAATATAGAATGATATTCAATATACATTTATAATACTATCATGTTTAATTTGCAATAAACGAGGTAAGATGGGGTCCATGGCATTGGTACCTGCGACCCACACTACTACCAGTTCCAGTGCTGATGTTTATTTTTTTCTCATTTATGGAGTATTTAACTCACAACTGGAAATATAGGTTGCTTTAATACAATGAACTTAAAGTAAAAGTGGATTTTGCTATATAGATTTGCCAAGTTCACATTGTTGATAAGCTACATCTGTTGTCGTTGCATATTAGAGAACAACATACCGATTTGGAAAATATGTCTCCACCTCCACATTCACCTGTAAATTTATGAATCTGAGATATAGATGTTATCCAAAATTGTTGCACAAATTCAGTTATTCAGGGCAGAGTAAAGGCTGTAAAATCACGAATGAACTGAAATGTTGGTAATCTGTTAAAAATGCAGTCTGACATTTCACCTTGATCAAATGTATTATGGAAGGAACAAGATGCCCCAGTCTGGAATGACTGATATTGCCAAGAATTTTCCTTTATCCCCTCTTTCTTGAATGCCCTGGCTCCTATTGAGCTGTGGTTTCACAAGCCCAAGTAACATTCTGTGCAAGCATGTTACAGTGAACATCAGCAGTTTATCAATCATGGCTTTCAGAACCAGAGGAGTTTTTGCCACACTGGAGGCCTGAAATTGGCTCATGATCTATTCTAAATATTCTGTGTATGATCTGGCTGCCTATTACACCTCCTCAGGAACGTCCTCATGAAGGTATAAGTTGTTGTCAACTTCAGCCAGTGTTGTCAACTACATTCCTTATGGTTTCACATTAAACCTAGCAAATTGAATCCCCACTATAGGCTGCATCCACGTTTAACAAACCCAAGCAACCTAAGTTCTAGAAAGGATCCTTTTAACAGGTGTTAAAGCATATACATTCTCACCATGTGCTCCATAAAGCATATACTTTCACACACCATGTGCTCCAAATGGCAAAAATCTGTCAAAATCTTAATCTTTTAAAATTACTTCAGCATCCTGTAACTGCAAAGGCACCTCTTCAGTCCCTCTATTCTGTCAGAGATACACACCTGGAACTTACTCTCGGTGAGAAGCTAATTGAAAATGACCTGTGCTGAAAAGAAAATCAACTGTATTTTCAGCAAGTGCTGCAAGTTTCCCAATGTTCTCACAATTTATTTATTCTTTCATTGGGTGTGTATATTTTTGATAGAGTGCTACATACAGCAGCTGCCTTTGCTGCAAGAAAGTGTGTCAATATGAGACTCATTCCCTAACTTTTTCAGTTCACCTCAACAGCTGGCCACTATGCCTTCCTGTTGGACACATTTACAACCTTCACAGTCATCAAACTGATTTACAATCTTGCAACTGCTGGTTGCTTTTCTCCTTTACTATTTTGCCATAAAATAAGTTCTGTTAGCATTTGAACGGATATCTTATGCGCACAGTAAAAAACATACAGGAGTAACTCTTCTACAAATAAAAGAGTCGTTTAGTGAATTACTAACCAATTCATCATTTTTCCGTACTAAATATTGCTTGTGCTGATCCTATGCTTTAAAAGTTTGCTTAAATACCGACAATCTCAGCAGAAATAACTGTCTGCTCAACACAAACCATATGCTCCAATATCCTTGGATAGAAAGTGGGACTATATCCCCTTGCAACTTATAAGAGGCATTCAGCAGGCTGAACATTCACTATGCTTGTCCTGGATTCTTATAAGCCTCAAAATTATGATGTGGATCGTTAGTTGTGTGAGTTGTGTTGAAGGATCATCGTCACTGCCTGTTATTTCTCAGGAACATCATTATCTAACTGACAGGAAGTGACTGAAAGCAACATGTAGCGACAATCCTCAGCAGATGTATAGTTGTCTTCTGTTTTCAGGTAGACGTATCTATCTGTTACTGAACCTTTAAGCAATTACATACATTCGGAGAATAGTCAGTCTCCCAAAGCAATATGTGGTGCAAGTCATAGAGCAATGTTGCCAATAAGGCATATACCAATTGTGCAATTCTCCTCTGGTCCAGCACATTAAAGAGCCTTCTCACAAATCATTTTATATTATTTTGCTTAAAATACATGTTAAATATTAAAATATATGAGTGGATCATGAGTTTCAAGCATAGTGTCGGTAAGGAATGACCAACAACATTACCAATTAGGAAAGGCAATGTTTCCCACTCTTAAAAAGGTGGATATGCATGACACAATGCCAGTCTCATCTTTGACTTCTTAGAGGGTAATTTTATCTTTGGATAGTAGTGTAAACTGACACCATCAGATCAGCCATTAAGTTCAATCCTGATATTCAATTCCACTGATTTCAATAGGAATGAATGGGCATCTGGTTGATTTTCCCATTTTATTTTAAGGCATAATATTGACTATTCCCTTAGTCCACAGATAACAAAATTCTTCTGTATACTTATGGGGATAATCTTCCATCACACTGTGTATAACAGAATAATCAAACAATCAATTATCTTTTTGTTAAAGTTAAACATTTGACTCAGTTCATGTTGCAGTTGGACCCCATAGAAGGGAAATTTTTGAAAGACTGGAATAAATGACAAACAGATAGCTGAATTAATTTCTCAAAATTGTCACAGCTGCCGTTTTATTTCTCACTGAAACCTAATGCAGATGTTTAATGCCTAACAAGTAAACTGAAAGCTTCACAAGCTAAGAAGAGCAGGCAGAGGAAAGGGATTAAAGTGAAGTGCTCTTACATAGAGCTAGTATGGATTCCAGGGCACAATATTCTATGTTGTAATCCTCCTGTGATTCTACAAACATAAAAGCATAAAAGCAGCCATACACCTACCGTAGGAGTATAAATATGAGAAAGAAAGGAATTTAGGAAAACTAGAGGAGTGAAGAATAGTTAACAATCATAAAATGACTCCCATCCTTAAGAACAGGATAAAAAATCTGAACCCACACATTCACAAGGTAGTGGGATGGGGAGCATGGAGGATGTCACTGTCTCCACTGCAGAAGGTTCCATGTTTCTGTTATTTAAGAGCACCACTTCCTGACATGGATACCTGGCTTGATGAGAGAGTTGATCAGATAATCAGTGCAAAGTTCAGTGTTACAATATCTTTTGGATATTCATGGATAGTCCACCATTTATATGTATATATATTTTCCCTAACTGCCCTCAAAGAGGTAATAGTGAGCCATGTTCTTGAACTGTGTGGTGAAAATATTCACAATGCTGATGGGGAGGGACTTCTGGGGTTTTGAACAAGCAACAAGAATGCATTTCTAATTCAAGGTAGTGTGTAACTTGAACCATACTAAGGTGGTGATGTGCCCATCTGCTTGCTGCCCTAACTCATTCATATGGTAGGGACTGCAAGTCTGGGCCCATATCTAAGAATGTGCTGGCATTGGAGAGGGTCCAGAGGAGGTTTACGAGAATGATCCCAGAAATGAAAGAGTTAAGGTATGAGGAGCGTTTGATGACTCTGGACCTGCACTCGATGGCGTTTAGAAGGATGTGGAAGAATCTCTTTGAAACTTACTGAATACTAAAAGGCGTGGATAGAGTGGACTTGGAGAGGATGCTTCCAGTAGTGGGAGAGTCTAGGACCAGAGGGCACAGCTTCAGACTAAAAGGACATCCCTTTAGACCAGAGATGAGAAGGAATTTCTTTAGCCAGAGGGTGGTGAATCTGTGGAATTCATTGCCACAGACGCCTGTGGAGGCTAAGTCATTGGGTATATTTAAAGTGGAGGTTGATAGGCTCTTGATGAGTAAGGGTGTCAAAGGTTACGGGGAGAAGGCAGGAGGATGGGGTTGAGAGGGAAAAATAAATCAGCCAAGATTGAATGGCAGAGCAGACTCGATGGGCTGAATGGCCTAATTCTGCTCCTATGTCTTATGGGAGGTGTTATCAAAGATCCCTGGCCAGGGTTCTGTAGCTTGTTCACACTGGGGTTGATGGTGAAGTGTGTACTTATCAAGAAAACTGATTTGGCCCTCTTGAAAGTTGTTGCACCCATGTTCAGAAAAATCATCAGCAAAAATTCCCTTGTCTGCATCTGAAGATAATGGACTTCCAACAACCATAATTATCTTCCTTGTGGCAAGTATGACAACAGCTTGCGAAAAGTTTCCTCCTGATGCTCATCAGCTGTTTTTATCAATATTCTTTAATGCCACACTTGGTCAAATTTGTAGCTTTTCTGCAATTAGAAAATAGGGAGTGCTGTGAATCTAGCACACTAGCCTCTGGACTCAACTATCCAAACAATTATTCTGTCAGATGAAAACATTGAAATGTTTCTGCTCAGGATGGGTAATGGTGGAAGCTTGGCCTTCTCTCTCCAATTTTCAACGAATAGTACCATGAAAGATTTGTTAACATGTTCAGTTTTAAAATCATAAATGTTGATATTGTTTGATGATAACTGGTTGAGAATATTTCTTTCGTTGAGCAATTTAAATTTTTACTTCAGGGGAGAAATGGATAGCAAGTGATACCAAGACTTTCTATCAATTTCTCTTTACTGCACATGTAATAAGGGATCTCTCACTTGCAATGATACGACCTACAGAAATATTTGATACAAATCATAACCCTCTCCCACAGGATTAGATGGGCATTTGGAAGGGCAGTTTCAAAGAAGATATCAGCAAGAGAGCGATGTTGTGTTGTCAGGGGCGGCTGCAGGAGTACTGAATGTTGCCACACTTCTGGGAAACCCCAACTGATTTATGTCTTGAGAGGAAGGCCAGGTCTTTAAATTGCATCTGACATAATCATGCATCAGGCATAATAGCAGTTACCACGTTTTCATTCCATATGAAAATACTATCGAAAGCAGCATGTATGGGAAGCAATCATAAAACAGCACTGCTTTTCATGCAGTATGCCATTAACTTAAATTATTGATGAATAGACCTTTGGCCAAATGTGTCTGCAAGCGTGTTGATTAGTTCAATTAAAATGTCACCTACACATCTTTAATTAAGATTAGTTGCTTGAACTTTTATAAAACTTCACAAATAATGAGTGGGTGTATGTGTACACTGGAGCTGGTCTAGTCAATTTGTTTTCCTTTCCTAGCACTGTTAAACAAAGGAAATATATTTAGAACAAAGATACTTTTCCCCAGTCAATGCTATCAGGCTCACTGTGGTTTAAGCTATCAGTTTACCATAAAAGTCACCAAGCAAACAAGGTACATTTTCTTCAAAATACTTTTCAGATGAAATGTTTCACTTTTTTTTTGTGTATTAGCCTTGGCTCTGTCACGACACTCTTACCTCTCCGTCAAGAGGTTACAGATTGAAGCACATAATCTAGGCTGTCACTTCACTACTGGTTAGACATTGTTCCCAAGGGTGTCACCATTACTGATAAAACCTTAATACAGCTAGAGATGAAAACAGGTCTTATTTGTGGTTTAGTGTGTAAAAAAACATAGCAAAGCATCTACTCCAGCAGTGTCAATTATCACAGATGACTGCTTGTGTTGACCATTTATTTTTGTCTTCAAATGAAAGGGAATCTTTGCAGATGGACTCAACATCATCCGCCAGCAGCTTTCTGTCTGGAAGAAGTAGGTATTAGCAACAGACCTGAGCTGTTCAGAGACTGAAACCATCAGGATCAAATGACTAGTCCCTCAGTGACTGAAATGAATGCTGTGGGGAAATGAGGGCTGTTATTGGTGTTGAGGTGAGTGGGGTCTGGTATCGTGTGTGGTGCAGTAAGTGCAGCAGGGAAGCAGGAGAACGAGGTATCATGAGTGGTGAAGCTGGGGATGTGAGTAAAGAGTAAAAAAGCTGGTTGGTTAGCCTGACCTTCCTTGCTGAGTGTTAGTATTGTCAATGCTAATGCTGTCTGGATATGTGTCTAAACTAAAACCTCGGGACCCCATCCCAAGGAAATGAGCACCTCCCGCTAATTTTCCACTACCTGCACCAAGGCCTCCAAGATATCATCAGGAAACCTTGATCCCCTCTCAGTTTCTGCTGCAGCTACCCAGAGTGCACTTTATAAGACTATTGATCGGTCCCCTAGTATGATATGGTGAACTCTTGACTTCACACTCTACCTTGTTATGACATTGCACCTTATTGTCTACCTGCACTGCACTTTCTCTGTAACTGTGACACTTCATTCTGCATTCTGTTATTGTTTTACCTTGTACTACATCAATGCACTGTTGTAATGAGTTGATCTGTATGAATGGTATGCAAGACAAGTTTTTCACTGCACCTCGGTACATGTGACAATAACAAAGCAATGTACCTATTTCCCCTTTAAGTGCTGGCTGCCTTTATGTAGCTTCAGAGACATAATATTTACCCACGCCCCAAAAAGCCAATGGGAAGCATTGGGTGTATACCTGACTTGTTATAGTGAGAAGAGAGGGAGAGCGATTGGGTTATTTCCTTCCCTCTACATGTCTATTTTTAGATAAGTAAACTAAAAAGAGAATGTGTGCCAGACGGCTTACAGCCTCTTACAATGAGACTTAGAGCAGAGATATGAGATTTTCCATCTTGCATCACAAAGTTGAGGATTACAATCTTAATTCATGAGGACTGACCATTTTCAGTTTATCTCAGCAAATCACTAGGCATGTATTATTCTGATCTCTGTCCCTTTGGCATATGAATGGGGCATCTGTGGCATACAATGCTTTTGTTAAAGACGTCATCATTTCTGAGCAGGTTTTCTGAACCCACATAAGTAATCACTTTGCCTGAAGACATTTAGAAAGGTTTTCATTTGTTCAAGCTCATAATTTTCCTGCTGTTCTAACTGGTCAATTCATATAAAAGCAAATATAAAGGCCTTTTCTTCTGACAAGATCGTAAATCACTAAGAATATATAATGTAACATTGATGTCAAAGTGATCTTAACCATTTCACTCACATGTACCTGATAACCAGAAGCAAAATATATTGAAGTCATTGTGACCTTTTAATCTGCAGGTTAACCATGACTTTAGGAAGTGCTGAATTTTACATCCTCTGATAACTCATTACTGCAATCCAAAGCTCCATAATTGAGATATTAATTACAGATTAATGTCTGTTTCGTACAGGTACAACTTCTGTGATTATAAACCTTCTTTTATAGGCCTCCTACAATTCTGTCTCCTTAGTTTTAACTGCATATTATGCTGTGTCATCAGAAATCTAATCCAAGTCATTGCCACAAGGTTTTTGTATCTGGAAGCAATTTACATAAATTAGAGACTCTGACAATAAAATGGGGAGTGGGTGGAATGGTAACGATGGAAGTGATAGATTCACTTATCACCTTCTGCAGAGTAGAGGAATACGTATGAGGATAGTCATCTTCCATCATTTCAGCTCTGTTCCATGCCAACTTCTCAGTCATAACCACTCCAACCAAGGCAAGCACTGTCATGTGAAGCAGCCATACTTGTCCCTGTTGATTAGCCACTGCCATCTCCAGCTTTGTCCAAACTTATCTTGCAAGAGAATCGTGCCAGTAATCATCAGGGAATGTGTCTGGCTGATGTAGTTGTCAAAGCTAAATTGTTGGCAGTATTCATGGCATGAGATGTGGATGTGCAGATTGCAGCAGTGCAAAGTATTCATGGGTCCAGTGGGGAATGAGGGTTATACATGAATTCTGATTCACAGAAATCGTTGGTAAGTGGATGAGGGGCTTGTGATGCCATATGACATTTGAAAATGCATTCATTAACGTTAACAGTATACATGAGAACTGCACAAGCAGCTTCCATCCTGTCGTAATTTTACTTAAATCCAAACATGTGCATTGATCATGTCTCTTAGAACCATGGATCTTCCTGATATCAGTGAATGAAAACTGAACTGTTAACCTAGTACTCCTCCTAGGTGTGATCCGAGTGGCTGAATGGCAGGAGTATACGAGGTGACACTGATCTGGGTTGTTCTTTGTCCTTCTGCAGACCCTCCTGCCATTTTTGCTTCCACCACCCTTTGGGAAAAGATCTCCAAAGACTCACAAGCCTCGGAGAGAAAAAATGAAGTCTTCTCATTTTTAAAGAGTGACACCAAGTTCTAGATTCTCACACAAGCAGAAAAATCCACAATGTCAGGACCATGCATGATTCTGCATGCTTCAGTTAAGTTACTTCTCAATCTTCTAAACTCTTGCAGATACAAAACTAGCCCACCAACCATTCCTCATAAGGGAACCCCTCCATGCTAGGTATGGTAAGCTTTCTCTGAACTGCTTAAAGTGCATTTATATCCTTGCTTACATAAGAAGACCAACTGTGTACACAATACTCCAGATGTGTTCTCACCAGTGCGCTGTGTAACTGCAGCATAATTGCCCTTCTTTTGTATTTAATTCCCTTAGCAATAAACAATAACATTGATAGTTTTCTTTATTACTTGCTGTACATGCATACATCAAGTAATCATACACTCTGCATTCCTCTGAGATTCCTCTGCAGCTCGGAGTTCTATAATCTATCATATTTATTTTCCCTACCAAAATGGACAATTCCACATTTTCCCAAATATACTCCATTTGCCACATCCTTGCCTACTCATTTAACCTACCTTTATCCCTTACTCTCCTTTTGACCTTTTCACGAATTATTTTCTGCCCTATCTTGCATCATTGGCAAATTTAGTGAAGGCTGTGATGATATATTTGCTAAGTAATTTACTTAAATTATCAAGTTGAGACCCCAATACCAATATCTGTGTCACAGCACTCAAAACAGCTTGCCAATTAGTAACTTCTGGCTACCTTGCTTCCTGTTAGTCAGCTAACCTCCTAACCATAGTATTTCTCTTCAGTATGAAGAGTTATAAAATCATGTGTAGTGCTCATTGATTCCCCCCCCCAGTGCATTAAATGCAGATGTTCCATGTGTATAATTCCCTAAATAAGGTTGTATTTATGAACAATAACCAAAATAAATTACTTTTTGGGATTGCAAAACTGCTCATCACTTTTTATTAGTAAGGGCACCATTGAAATATCCCTATTATTGCTGAACATACAAAATCTCATGACAACATTGCTGTACCATATTTTGGTATGCTGCTCTATTAAAATTATTCAACTCTATATTTCCTAACCATGCTAGTTTGTTAACTCCAACATCATGCATTTTTATTTTTCACAATAACCTTTGCTGTGACACATTGTCAAATGCCTTCTGGAAACCTTAAGTACAGTACATCCACTGGTTCATCTTTATCAACTACACATGTTACTCCACCAAATAACTCTAATAAATTGATCAATCATGATTTCCCTTCCACAAATCCACATCAACTTTGCCTGATTGCCTTGCATTTTTCTAAATGCCCTGCTATATTATCTTTAAGAATAGCTTCTAAGATTTTGCTTATTTCAGATGTTAAGCAAACTGGCCTGAAGTTTCCTGCTTTCTCTCCTTTTTGAGTAAAGGAGTAACATTTGCTATTTTCCAATCTAATGGAATCTTCCCTGACTCGAGGGAATTTTGGAAAATTAAAACCGACATAACAATAATTTCATTAGTCACAAGAACTTAGGATGATGCCTATCAGGACCTGGGGACTTCTTAGGTCCCACCTCCAACAGTTTGCTCAATACCATTTCCCCACTGATTGCAATTTTCTCATGTTTCTTTCTCTAGCCAATTCCCAATTTGCTGCTATTTTTGGTATGTTATTTGAATCCTCTATAGTGAAGACTGATGAACAATAGCTGGTTAATTAACTTACCATCTCCTGGTTTTCCATTATTAATTCTCCAGGCACACTTTCTGTAGGACCAACAATCACTTTAATAAAAAACTCTTTTCTAAATATCTATAGGACCTCTTACAATCTGTTTGCTTTTGTTAGCTTTACCTCAGTCTAAAGTGTCCCTTTCTTATTTTCATATTCTGTTCAACCTTCTGATCTGCCACCCATCTTTTAAATTTGATACTGCATTTTGTCCATTGACCATGGATGGTAGGTCCTCACCTTGGAGCTTATCTTTCTTGTGGAAAGGTATCTGTGCATTTTGAAAAAAACCCTCAAGTGTCTGACATTGCACCTTGAGTGACTGATCCCTTAACCCAATTTGCCTGTTCACTTTACCTATCCCTGCTTTCATACCCTCAAAACTGCCCTTAAAGTTTAAAATATCAGGACCCACCTCTGCTTCAAGCTGAATGTTAAAAGAAATAAGCGCCAGTCACATAGTCTTTAATTACAATACACAGCAACTTGGGTATGATAACCCAGCAACTAAGATACCAGACAGACTGTCCAGACCATGGATCCAAGAGACACGAGTTCACTCCCACCATGGCAGCTGGAGACCTTAAATTCATGGAATTAAATAAAAGAAAAACTTCTCAAGAATGGTAATCATGAAATTAATAGATTGTGATAAAATCCCATCTGGTTCATGTTTGTCCTTCAGGGAAGGAAATCTGCTACCCTTATCCAGACTTCTGTATATGTGACTCCACACCTACAATGTGATTGACTTAAATACCACCTCAGGTCAGGGACAATTAGGGATGGACATGTCATCCACAAACAAATTACAAAAAAACCTTAATCCAAGATAATTGGTCAGTGATCAATAACTGAGGTAAACACCCTTTGAAGAGCAATGTCCACATTGAATTAACAAATTAACTTGCATTATTTTCCCTAGCATAAGCACATTCTCCCATTTATACTTACCAGGAAAGTTTTATTTGTCATTTACCTTGAAATGTATTTTATATTTACTATAATCTCCTCATTGGTCAGTTTGTATATATTCAGAATTAAATGAATGGTTTCCTGAAGGATACTCAAGAGTGATAAAAAATAACTAATCAAGGAATATTTTCAACATCGAAATCAGGGGTGCAAAGGGACTTGGGGGTCCTAATTCAGAATTCCCTTAAGCTTAACTTGCAGGTTGAGTCGGTAATAAGGAAGGCAAATGCATTGTTGGCATTTATTTCAAGAGGACTAGGATATAAGAGCAAGGATGTACTGCTGAGACTTTATAAGGCGTTGGTCAGACTGCATTTGGAATATTATGAACAATTTTTGGCCCCGCATCTAAGGGAACATGTTCTGGTCCTACGGAAGGTTCAGAGGAGGTTCACAAGAATGATCCTGGGAAGGAAACACTTCACCTATGAGGAGTGTTTGATGGCTCTGGGCCTGTACTCAATGGAATTCAGAAGGATGAGGGGGGAATCTCATTGAAACCTACTGAATAGTGAAAAGCCTGGATAGAGTGGATGTGGAGAGGACGTTTCCAGTAGTAGGAGAGTCTAGGAGCTGAGGGCACAATCTCAGAATAAAGGGATGTTCCTTTAAAACTGAGATTAGGAGGAATTCCTTCAGCTAGAGGTTGGTGAATCGGTGGAATTTGTTGACACAGAGGGCTGTGGAGGCCAAGTCAATGGATGTATTTAAGGCAGAGATTGATAGGTTCTTGTTTGTTAAGGGGTTAAGGCTTACAAGGAGATGGACGGAGAAAGCAGTTGAAAAGAACCCAGCCATGTTTGAATGGTGGAGCAGATTTGATGGGCTGAATGGCCTAACTCTGCTCCTATATCTTCTGGTCTATGGTTTTATGGTCTAACGTGTTGTACCATACTGTTGCTTAAAATATAAATTATTCTGTGAAGTAATGGCTGAATGAAATAATTATATACAATATAAAAGATGAGCCCCTTAACATGTTTATAAAAATCCTTCCAATGTTCAATATTGCATCATTCTAAATTATACTAAAGTTGAAGATATCATGAGATTTCAAATGGTTCAACATTGACCAAGAGTTAGATTTTAATGGTATCCTCAGTAATTAATAGTGATTGGCCATTCTACAATCTCAAAATTTCATATTATTTTATTATTTGTAAATACCAGCTTATGTAGGGAATTATACATCTAGAACATCTGCCAATTTAAAGTACTGGAAAAAAGAAAAATCACTAACCATGACACAGCACTTTATAAATCTTTTCACATTGAAGGAGGTATTGATCAGGTAATGTCGAGTTGAGGTTATAAACAAGTCAGCCATGATCTTATTGACTGGCAGAGCAGGATGGAGGGGGCGAGTGGTCTGCTCCTGCTCCTAATTCTTTAAGTCCATATGTTAATAGTGGATTTCATTGCACTTGGAATAGAATGCTTTAAGTTTGTATTTTGTGGGAAAATAAGTGAATGAGTAATTTTAGTCCAAGATAACAACAATGTAGTGGAAAGTGAGAAAGCTGTCCAACAGAGCAGTAGCAACAGTTGAAATATTATTGAGATTGAATCAGGTTTAATCACCTCTTTGCTCTAGCAAAGCCCTAATCCCTGCTTTTTATTATTTGAGTTTAAATTGAACATTGCTTGGGTTGAAACAATCAGATACAATTGCCTCAGAATTCAGTTACTTAAAATAAGTCTTATTCTGTTCCAAACTACAAACATTAATAATATTGCTTCATGCTAAGTGTTAAATAGATACACAGTGAAATCAGAATAGAATTGCAGAGAAAACAGCTGTAAATGAAACACTTTATCCAAGTACAAGTACAGGCTTGGTCCTGCGGTACACACAACTTAATTCAGTGGAGTTCCACCATGGTTTTCTGGGCAAGCAAAGTTCTGTCATTCCACAAATTGGATGTAAAAATTCATTTTATTTTCCAAGTGTGCAGAAAAAAATATCGGAACAGATCTGCTGCAACTCGGAGTTCACCAGTGGGTTGCACCCCGGTTCACACTGTTGATTTCAGCAGTCCAGGGCACAGACTTCCACTGGAAACCTTGCTCCCAGCACTACAGTGAGCCACTGATGCAAGTGCCCAGCTGCAGGGACAAGAACAACATTGCCAGTGGTGAGGCCCTGCACCTGGCTGTCAAATCTGCCTAAAATAAATGCCAGCAAAAATCTTAGATGTTTACAAACATTAAGTTTGTAAGGTTAGGTTGAGCGAGCTAGGGCTTTTCTCTTTGGAGAGAAGGAGGATGAGAGGTGATTTGATAGAGTTGTACAAGATGATAAGAGGCATAGATCGAGTGGACAGTCAGAGACTTTTTCCCAGGGCGACAATGGCTAACATGAGGGGCCATAGTTTTAAGGTGACTGGGGGAAGACAAAAGGAGGATGTCAGGGGTAAGTTTTTTTTACACAGAGAGTGGTGGGTGCATGAAATGCACTGCCTGCAGAGGTTGTGGCGGCAGATACATTGGGGACATGTAAGAGATTCTTAGATAGACACATAAATGATAGAGAAATGGGGAGCTATGTGGGAAGGAAAGGTTAGATAGATCTTAGAGCAGGATGAAATGTCGGCACAATATTGTGGTCCAAAGAGCCTGTACTGTGCTGTTGCGTTCTATGTTCTATTAACAACTACTCAACTAAAATTTAAAAACATTTCAAGATAACTCAAAGATACAAGTAAGAATAAACACATTTATGATGATTAAAACGTTTAAATTAACTTAATGCAATGAAATAAAAATCTCGACTTACCCTTCTCCTGGCAGTTGACTTCTCCCATTGATTTCAAAGGGCTGCTGTACTTGTACCAGGTTAAACTGTCACACTTTACCAAGTGGATTTCATAGCCTAGGAGCTGGAAAATCTGCAGAAGTTTGTCTATTGGAATATATGACAAATCTAAACAGGCAGTACAGATCTCCCATGGCCAGCAACCTGCCGAGCAAATAGCTGCACTACAGCCTCCATGTTAGAATTGCCCACTCATGGGATTATCTGCTGTCAGATCCAATGCAGATCCTAGGTTTGCTCATTGCGATTTCATTAGGAATTTAGTCTGTGTGATTTGGGAAGTTAACTATACACAAGGCCCTGGCCTAGATTTTGCAGTTAGTGGCAAAAGAAAATTTGCCCAAAATATTAAATATGAATTTCCCCATTCCTGAAATTGGTTACTCTCAGTCCATGGGGAACTCTGGTGTATGGTAAAAATGACATCAATCTAGTCAAGCAACTAATCATATGGAAACATTTTCAATATTAGAATTTTTAACTAACATTTTTAAGCATTTTACAGACTACAAATTAAAGGTTTAAGAAATACATGAGATTTAATGTAGAAGCTGAAATAACAAACTTTTAAAAACATCACTTTAAAATCCATCAAATTTCAAAACATTTATCTGATAGAATTACAATGCATGCATCTAATTTTTTCTCAGGTTTTAAGAAGTTGCCTAGTGATAATGGCTTTGTTTACCATTAAAAACTCACTTACATCTCATCCAATAAAATTTGTAGTAATTGCTTTTTTTATTTACAGCAAAAACAGTTCAGTAAATAATTGAAATTTTCTTCAGGTCTCTTAAAACTCCAGTGGAAAAGGTTGGAAAACAACAAACCATTTGGAGCAAGTCACTAATAGCAATTTCTGCATTTCCACGTTTAGCTGCACAGAGCATACTCCAGAAATTGTTCAGTTTCATGGCATGATTGTAATGAACACTGATGGTTTCTTCACCATTATACCCCATAAACAGAGGCCAGTGTTTTTAGATTATTGTGAGTTGATGGATTGGCAGATTTATTTTCCCGAAAAGTTTTTTTCCCTATTGGTATGCAATTTGGTGCCAATTTTGTTTTCATAGACCTGATTTACTGATTTACAGTGAGGTTACTAATATATTTGCTTGAATGGGTAAGTATAAGTTGTTAAGTAAAAGACAAGGAATTAAATAGTTCAGAATTTTATTTTGGAAAGGCTCCTGAAGAATTCCTCCACCTTCATTAGGCAATAACATGGATGGGAGAGGTTTGGAGGGATATGGTCTGGGTACAGGTGGATGGGACTAGGCAGAAGATCAGGTCGGCATGGAGTAAATGGGCCGAAGGGCCTGTTTCTGTGCTATAGTACTCTATGATTCTATGATTCTAATATCTGCTATGTTATACTTTTCATGTTGTCACCTGGAAGACAGCTCTCTATTGCTAATCATTATCATTTAATTTTTGCCGTAGGGGAAACTGGCATACAGTGTCTTCAAGAGATAATACCTCACAGGCGGGATCACTGCTGTTAAAGAATAATGTAACACTCAGCTGTGACAAAATGCAGAATGCCTCCTGCTTGGCCAAGGCTGGAGTACCGCATGAAGAATTCAATGAAATCCTTCATTATGTGATTTACTGGAAAACCTTTAGCACTTTTAAAGTAAATCCTATGAATCATCATTTCCAAGAGCATAGGAGTGGGGCTTATCAATGAATCATCCAACTCATATGTCTTTTTTCTTTGAGGAGTTCAAGGGAGCTAAATTAGAGCATACAACATAAAACATAGAACAGTATTGGCCCTTCGGCCCACGATGTTGCGCCGACCTATATAAAGACCTACTCCCTGATCAATCTAACCCTTCCCTCCTGCACAACCCAAATCCCTCCATTTTACTTACTTCCATGTGCTATCTAAGAGCGTTTTAAATGTCCCTATTGTACCAACCTCTACCACCACCCCCGGCAGTGCGTTCCAGGCACCCACCACTCTCTGTGTAAATAAACCTACCTCTGACATCTCCCCCTAAACTTTCCTCCTCTGACCTTCAACTAATGCCCTCTAGTATCGGTCATTACCGTCCTGGGTGTCCACTATCTGTGCCCCTCATAATCTTATGCACCTCTATCAAGTCACCTCTCATCCTGCATTGCTCCAAAGAGAAAAGCTGAATGATCACTCCATGGATTGAATCAAGCTGCAGTGACGATGCATATTATTCACTCTGTCTATTCACTTTACCAGAGGAATTTGCAAAATAAGGCAAGGGTCATCTATGCCCAAAGTGAAAATTCACCTCAATCATTTGGTAAGCTACAACTCAAAAGATATTGGTGAGGTGAGGAGTGGCGTGAGAGTCATGGAGGAGGGGTGAATTTTGAATACTGCCTGAAGTAAACCTGAAATTGCCAGACCAGCAAGCTGCCACTTCAAAACCATTCTCAAGTTTGATCTTCGTTCAAACATAGCCAGCAAACTTCAGGCATTGAAACACAGGCTGCTGCAGCTTGCCGAGTGAAGTGGTGGCAAAGTGCCAAGAACCATCATGGTTCTTGATGTTGCAGAGGTTAAGTAAGTAGCAGTGAGCTGTAGTTTTTATACACAGTTAAGGAATACCCATATTCTCTGTTCTCAAATATTTTGGGCCTTTTCGTCAGCAGCCAAAATTGATCCCTTCAACAGTGTAGATTAGGCTGCTCATTGCCTGGCACAAATATACAACACATTTGGAATTGAAAATAATAACCTACAACCATCCTGGGACTCCAACTTGCATAGGTATGGTGGTTCTAGTATAGAACAGGTGGGTGGGTTTCTTGTGCCTTTACCAAGCTGTCAGAAAATTGCTTCAGGCTGACATTAAGCAACAATGTTGCAGCTAACTCAATTGCTGAGCACCTATATTTCAGACAGTTTGTTAGAAGTGCAAGACTAGCATGATGGCAGAAAGCTATATTGGTAAAATACTAACTGTGTTAAGTAAAGACAGAAAGATGGTGATCATCAGCCTGCTCATTCGTTGTTTTTCTCTCTCTCTCTCTGCAGACCCTGCCTGACCTGCTACACGTCTCCAACATTTTCTGCTTTTATTTCAGATTTCCAGCATCTGCAGGTTATTTTGCTTTTTGGATATGGATATGGTTAATACAGTTGAAGTGGCTTAGTAATAAATTGATCCTGGTTAGAACATTGGGTACAAATGAGAAGCAGCTTACTGGAACCAATAAGGTGTAACCAAATCACAGATTAAGCAGTAAAAGTGAGTAAAAATCCTGGATGCAATCTCAATCACCTACAGACCTGTTTAGCAGACTCATTTATGTGTACAGTGAGGAAGTTAATATGAATCAAATTAATATAAACAGGATAGCTTGGATTTCCAAGGGATTAGTTCCGATCACCACACTATAGGAAGGATAGGAATGTGCTGGAGATTGCAGAGGAGACTGACCAGGACACCACATGGATTGGAGCATTACAATTATATAGAGAGACTGGATAGGCTGGTGTTTTCCCTGGACGGAGGAGGCTAAGAGGTGACCTGATAAAGGTATAGAAAATTATGAGGGGGATGGATAGGGTAGATAATAAACATCTTTTTCCCTTGATGGTAGCGACTAAGACAAGATGGCATAGGTTAAACTGTGAGGCAGGAGGTTTAGAAGGGATGGGGGGGGGGGGTATCTTTTTCCCCACAAATAGTGATTGGAGTCTGAAATGCACTGCCTAAAGAGTTGGCAGAGGCACATACTCTCATGACATCTAAGAGAAGTACAGGACTTCCCCAACTTATGTACAGCCCATACATACAAACAAGCACATTTGGGAGACCGACAGTATGGATTCACCAGTGGCTACGGGACTGCGGGCATCTTTTACCATGTGGGAACTCTGTTAGTGGATGCATTTCTGACTTGCAAAATGATTGGGTTACCCAGCCATAACCTGGGGAGAACCTGTACTTAAATTGCCAAGCCAGAGAAGGCTGTGCACCTTATGAGGCTAAGTGGGATTACTGTTGAGAAGTACAGTGGGTGGCATGCACATAGGGGGCAAAAGCGCCTGATTTTGAGCTGTACAACTATGATCCTACAATTGATAAGACATGGCATTGCTATGTTATGATCCATATAGCTGCTCCATTGGGTTAAATCCATTCCTTCTGCTGCCTGGCCTTAATTATATAATCATAATTACATATATACACCAATAGTCATTCTAATTTTACATAATTACTTCTACACTATTTCCCACTTGCCTGACACCTGAAAATTAATCTTCTACTTTTCCGAAAGTCGAGTCCAGGTAATTTTTGCATATGGTACAGGTTTCTGCCCTCACTACATGCTTAGATAGTAAGTTCCACATCCCTTTTCCTCTGTAGGATGATTTTTCTCCCCCACTTCAATCCTTTTACCAATTCCAGAGTCCCCCAGTTTTTGATGATGCAGAATAAATTGCCTCTACACTTTATCAAAGTTTCATGTGGAATGAAAAGATAATTTCATTTAGAAAGCTAACCGTACATAAATATTATTAAGAATATTATTAAGAAGTCAGTGACTTCAGGAAAGGGGGAGGGTATATGGACCTGCCTACATCATTGGTGCTGAGGTCAGGAGGGTTGAGATCTTCAAGTTCTTAGGAGTGAACATCACCAATAGCCTGTCCTGGTCCAACCACATAGACCCCACAGCCAAGAAAGCTACCAGTGTCTCTGCTTCCTCAGGAGACTAAAGAAATTTATCATGTCCCCTTTGACATTCACCAACTTTTATCAATGCACCATAGAAAGCATCCTATCTGGATGCATCACGGCTTGGTATGGCAACTGCTCCGCCCAGGACCGCAAGAAACTGCAGAGAGTTGTGGACACAGCCCAGCACATCATGGAAACCAGCCTCCCTTCCATGGACTCTGTCTATACCTCTTGCTGCCTTGGTGAAGCAGGCAGCATAATCAAAGACCCCAGCCACCCAGGTCATTCTCTCTTCTCCCCTCTCCCATCAGGCTGAAGATACAGGAACCTGAGGGCATATACCACCAGGCTCAAGGACAGCTTCTATCCCACAGTGATGACTGTTGAACGATTCTCTTATATGATGAGATGGACTCTTGACCTCACAATCTACCTTGTTATGACCTTGCACCTTATTGTCTACCTGCAATGCACTTCCCTGTAGCTGTGACACATTACTCCATATTCTGTTATTGTTTTTACCCTGTACTACCTCAATGAACTGTGTAATGAATTGATCTGTATGAATGGTATGAAAGACAAGTTTTTCACTGTACCTCGGTACAAGTGACAATAATAAACCAATACCAATATTTGTTAATAATAACTTTCAGTAGAATATTGGAAATAATTTCACTTTGTAAGGAAGCTCTCATAAATGATAAAGCCTTCCTAAACCCTAGATTAATATTTTTCTATTTAAAACTATAAGATCCAAAGTTTCTGTTTTGAAGGAATAATTGATCCTTGAAGTAACATTATTAGTCCAGATTATCTGGTCACGATCACGTTGTTACTGGGACCTGACCTTGAAATGTACAAAAGTTGCCATATCTCCTGTATGGAAACAATGAGTAAATTTCAAAAAGTATTTAATTGACTGTAAAATGCTTTGGGATACTCCGAACAGAAATTAAAGTAGTTACATAAATGCAAGTCTCTTTCTTTCTTAAACCTACATGATATCTAATAAGAGCTTAGAATTTGGCACTTAAGGACCATTCATGGATTAGTCAATTAGGTTCTTACCAGCTTCAAAGATTGCAATAAAATGTAAAGTTTATCATCAACCAGCAGACCATCTAAAAGAGCAGCAGGATCAATGAAGAGGGCCAGCATATTCAAGTCCCAGAATAATGCAGTGAAGTCTAGAACAGATGTGTATTCTTTATTTTTCTGTGAATTAAATCACTTTGAGAAAGAAAATGCAAGTTTAATGAAGTGGTTCGAAGTCTGTAAGGAAGAGAATACAATGGTATATTTAATATACGTTTTAAGAGCTAGCTCCAATACACTCCCTCAAGTGCAGCAGGTATAGCAGGGTGATGGGGTGGTAGGGGTCCCAAAGTGACAGGAAGGATTTAAGGAAGGTGTCAAACTGGAATAAATCTCCTCAGGTGAGTCAAAACTGTTATGCCACACTGTTAAGAAACATTTTCAGCTTCTCCAAAATGTTGTCATGACAGTATACTTATACTGAATGGTAAAACTTCCATACAAGAAACTTGGACATGAACATTTGCCAACCAACATATATACCTAAACAAGACTGTGCATTGCCAGCACCCTAACCAGAGTAGGATGTTGACTATACACCTTTCCAGTGGGAACATCAGCTGCTAACAACACACAAAAATTTAGAAACAATTTTCCAAATTAACCACAATTTATTCAAAGTGATCACACACTTTACAAACTGGAATTCCCAATATGTATCCCAGCTGGATTGCAAGTTGGGGAAATTACTGTAACGCTCCATAATATCAGAAACCATTTCTGTGTTTGGCTGCCTTTATTACATGACAGTTTAGTGTAAATATCAAAATGTTCATTTATATATCTGAAAAATGCTAGAATATTAGGAGTATTAAAAGAGAAGGGAATATCCGACAGAAGTTAACATAGTCAATCTAAAACCGTTTTGATTTTTGTAAATGCTATTATGTCTGGGCACAAATGTTAATTCCTGAAAAATGATCTTTACTTGTAGACCTTGTTATTTTGTTGATGGTCATTAAACCTGCTGCCCAACTCTCCAACAGAACTTGAAAATACAACACCCTAGCATTACTTAAATAACCCTTTAGGAGCTTGATATGGTGAAATGCCGAAGGAAATAGCACTAAGTTTCCTGGTTTTTGAAATTTTATAGTACAATATAGCAACCCAAAATCTTTACTCTCATTTAAAATGATAAAATCCAAACATCAATAGCCCAAGGTTTGCTATCTCTCAGACTGCCAAAATATTAAGAATCAATAATATGGTAACCACACTCATCACTTAGATCCCAGCTAATTCCTGAGCAAGCAAATGATGAACCAGTGTCATTATGGAAATTTAAAGTAGTTACAGCTGAGCAAAGGGGTACACACCACCTGGAACACATCTCTCTTAATATTTTCAGACTTCATTGAAAGATGGGCAGCTCAATAGTCCATTTTATTTATTTTTGGAAAGTAAAGCAGATGTATAAATACACCAGCTCAAGTGAGATATGAGAGTTATTTCAGTTCAATTTACTTGTCTTTTCATCAACAAGATGACAAACAGACTTAAGAACAGCATTAGTATGTAGATCACTGAACAAAGCTGAAGGTGTTTTAGAGTCAGAGCCCTCCAGCACAGAAACAGACCCTTCAGCCCATCAAGTTCACGCATACCTTGAGTGCCATCTATATTAATCCTACTTCCAGCACTCGGCTCACATCTGTTTACCCCTTTGCAATTCAAGTACTCATTCAGGCCATCCTGTTGTGTGGTGACAATAATTGGATACAGCACTTGAGCTGTGGCCCAACTGGTGTTTTAAAAAATTCTACCATCACCTCCCTGCTCTTGTATTCCATACACCAGCTAATGAAGGCAAGCATCCCATATGCCTTCTTAACTACCTATGCTGTCCCCTTCAGGGATCCCTATACACAGAGGTCCCTGTGTTTCTCAATAATCCCTTGACATATACTATTCATTACGTGTCCTAGCCTTATTAGTCCTCCTAAAATGCATCACCTCACACTTACCAGCATTAAATTCCATCTGTCTTTGCTTTGCCCATTTAACTCATCAGTATTGTCCCATAGCCCTCTCACTAGTCAACAATACCACCAATTTGTCTCATGTGCACTCACTAATCACACCTTCTACATTCACATCCAGATTGTTAATGTATATAAACAAACAGAGAGAGTTCAGTATTACTGCTCACAGACTTCCAAACACTCTCTGCCACCTATTACCAATTTTAGATCCAATTTGTCAACTTACCCTGGATCTTATGGTCACGTCTCAGATTCTAGGCAAGATCAACTGCACTATCCTCATCAATACATTTTGTTAACCAATTTGATCTAATTTTTCAGAGGTAAACAGGATCTTGCACTAACATGACAATACTATCCTTAATTAATCCCTGCCTTTCCAAGTATTGATTAATCATGTTGCTTAATTTTTTTCCAATAACTTATCTACCACCATTTAAAATATGAAATAAAAAGATATCTATAAAATTGATTAAAATGACAGTCATTACAGATCCTATCAACATTTGTTTACAAAGATTAATGTTGCATGTATATTACACAATTTTTGAAACAAGTTTAAGGGGAAGTGTATTTTTATTCAGAAAAAGCTATTTAATATGAGCACATTGTTAAAGAAATATCTGCCATGCACATCCTACATTTGAAACCCATTTGCTGGTTAACATTTTTCTCATAAAGAATACTTAGACTTCTATTTAGAAAGCTTGGATGATAAGGGTTGAAATAGTCAGTGGCATTCAATCTCATAGTTTAGCACTTATGTCCTAATGCAGCCAGTCAACAGTTAAAGGTCAGCATCAGTTTTCCATAAGAATGGTTAAGGCAGCAGCCTCAGGGGTAGTAGTAGCTGGAAGGGCTCCGACTTTTTAGATATGTCACTGAGATCTTTCTGGTAATCAGGGCTAGAAAATTGAGGATTACTGGGGTCTGAGGGCAGGAAGTTCCATTATAACATGGCTGTGACTGTTAGCAGCACCTTCAACACAAGATTATTACTCAGCGATTAGTGAGAGTGGTCAATAAGATACCTCCCATTTTCTCCAGAACCTTGATTTTAAACACCTTGCAAAAAAAAATTAATACAAAACTGTCTTCCATGGTGAACAGAAGCCTTCTCTTTGATACCAGTTTTAATTTAAGATCTGGTTTTAAAATGACAAATTTAGATTTTGTGGGAAAATAGCCAGAGAATCCCAAAACATAACTGTTCTCTATACAATAGTGTTATTGTCAGTTCGAGATATGTGGGAAGTCAAAACTTCTTCCAAAGGGGTGTTGAGGTTTGCCATCACAGTTAGCTTAGAACACAAAAGTAAAAAAAAACAGAATAAATCAACAGCAAAGAGACAACCCAAAACTTAAGAGACACCAAATAGTTTACTTCAAAATTTTCAACCATTTATCAATTTTTTTTTACACTTGATAACAATGCAATAAAAATCTGCAAAGTAAGTGTATTCAAGAAGCTGGAATGCTTATTGCTATCACTTTATTTGATTGAAATTTTGGCAGAAAGAAATGTTACACATTTTTGGCAAATAGAACAATTTTACTGCTCTTTTACTACATAGACAGCCAAAGCAAACGTGAGAATTTATTTGTAATTTGATTCTAATCCAGCTTTCCTTTACAGGCTTCATAATTCCAAAAGGTAAAACATTCAGATACAAAATAAATAGGTACCCCTTACTGCATTTTTAAAAATATATATTTTCAAGGGATGTGGGTTCCACAGGTTGAGCCAGCATTTAATTGCCTATCCCTAAATGCCCTTGAGAAGCTGGTGGTGAATTGCTTTCTTGAACCACTACAGTCCTTGAAGTGTGGTATACCTACAATGCTGTTAGAGAGGGAGTTCCAGGTTTTAGACCCAGTGACAGTGAAGGATATATTTCCCCAGGTCAGAATGGAGTGTGGAGGACAACTTCCAGGTAGTAGAGTTGTTTCCAATGATTTTGCTGCCTTTTGCCTTTCTAGCCAGTAGAGGTCATGGGATTGGATGGTACTGTTTGAAGTGTCTCGGTGAGTTGCTGCAATGAATCCTCTAGGCAGTACAACTGCTACTGTGGTGTGTCAGTGATGACGCAAGTGAATGGTTGTGAATAGGATGCCTATTGAGTGGGCTGCTATGTCCTATATGCTATCAACCTTCTTGAATGTTGTTAAAACTGCACTCATCCAGGCAAGTGGAGATTATTCCATGACACTCTGGACTTGAGCATTGGAGTTAAGGTTTTGGGGAGTTAGAAGCAAGTTACTTGCCACAGGATTCCTAGCCTCTGACCTGCTCTTGAAGCCACACACTGTAATGGCTGCTCCAGTTTAGTTTCTGACCAATAGTAACCCCCAGGACATTGGAGAATTCAGTGATAGTAATGTCATTGAGATGTTTGGGAGGAGGAGGAGGAGGAGAGGAAGGAGGAGGAGGAGGAGGAGAGGAAGGAGGAGGAGGAGGAGGAGAGGAAGGAGGAGGAGGAGGAGGAGAGGAAGGAGGAGGAGGAGGAGGAGAGGAAGGAGGAGGAGGAGGAGGAGAGGAAGGAGGAGGAGGAGGAGAGGAAGGAGGAGGAGGAGGAGGAGGAAGGAGGAGGAGGAGGAGGAGAGGAAGGAGGAGGAGGAGGAGGAGAGGAAGGAGGAGGAGGAGGAGGAGAGGAAGGAGGAGGAGGAGGAGGAGAGGAAGGAGGAGGAGGAGGAGGAGAGGAAGGAGGAGGAGGAGGAGGAGAGGAAGGAGGAGGAGGAGGAGGAGAGGAAGGAGGAGGAGGAGGAGGAAAGGAAGGAGGAGGAGGAGGAGGAAAGGAAGGAGGAGGAGGAGGAGGAAAGGAAGGAGGAGGAGGAGGAGGAAAGGAAGGAGGAGGAGGAGGAGGAAAGGAAGGAGGAGGAGGAGGAGGAAAGGAAGGAGGAGGAGGAGGAGGAAAGGAAGGAGGAGGAGGAGGAGGAAAGGAAGGAGGAGGAGGAGGAGGAAAGGAAGGAGGAGGAGGAGGAGGAAAGGAAGGAGGAGGAGGAGGAGGAAAGGAAGGAGGAGGAGGAGGAGGAAAGGAAGGAGGAGGAGGAGGAGGAAAGGAAGGAGGAGGAGGAGGAGGAAAGGAAGGAGGAGGAGGAGGAGGAAAGGAAGGAGGAGGAGGAGGAGGAAAGGAAGGAGGAGGAGGAGGAGGAAAGGAAGGAGGAGGAGGAGGAGGAAAGGAAGGAGGAGGAGGAGGAGGATAGGAAGGAGGAGGAGGAGGAGGAAAGGAAGGAGGAGGAGGAGGAGGAAAGGAAGGAGGAGGAGGAGGAGGAAAGGAAGGAGGAGGAGGAGGAGGAAAGGAAGGAGGAGGAGGAGGAGGAAAGGAAGGAGGAGGAGGAGGAGGAAAGGAAGGAGGAGGAGGAGGAGGAAAGGAAGGAGGAGGAGGAAGGAGGAGGAGAGGAAGGAGGAGGAGAGGAAGGAGGAGGAGGAGAGGAGGAGGAGGAGGAAAGGAAGGAGGAGGAGGAAAGGAAGGAGGAGAGTGCTGATAGATGGATTTTCTCTTGTACATAGTCATTGGCTGGCATGAATGTTATTTGCCATCTACCAGCCCAGGTGGGGATATTATCCAGGTCTTGCTGTATTTGGATGTGAACTGCTTCCTTATCTGAGGTGTAATACATGGTGCTGAATACTGTACAATCTTCAGTAAGCACTTCTATTTCTGAACTTATGATTGAAGGGACATCATTGATGAAGCAGCTGAAGATGATTGAGCCAAGAACACTACCCTGAGGAACTTCTGCAGAGATGGTCTGTGGCTGAGATGATTTTGCTCAAAACATCACAACCATCTTCCTTTGTGCTAGGTATGATTCCAACATAATAGGAAATCAACTTTGAGTGCAAAGACAAGATTATCAACTCATCCTCTTTCCTTTCACTTTGCCCAAAATAATAAATTAAGACCCAATTAAATGGAAGCAAATCAGCTTTAATAGAAGTTGAAACAAACATTCAAGATCATAGCAATTCTGTACATTCATTACAAGTGAGCTTCAATCAGTAACAATATTCCTTATGAAGTTAATAAAATATTTGACTTGCAAAATATCAAATTTAAAAAGAGTCCCACTGAATTCGTAATTGTAATAATTAGTTTATAAAAATGTTTCTTGTGTTACATCTAAGGAAATCACAGAAAGAGTCCAGTTTTTTTTTATTACTACTTTCAACTGGTACCTGGCTACTTTATGACAAACATCAATTCAACTACTGCTTGAAGTCCCTGAAATATCAATCTCAAGACCTGAACTAACTCTGTTCTGACAGTGGTGATGAATAGCAATGAATGCAGATCTCAAAAATGCAAAATATTTCAGCTTTTAAAAAATAGATTTTATAGCCATTTACAAAGAGGATGCAACAAACAATCTGGTGAAGAAGCTCAGTAGGTCAAGCAGCATCTTTTTTTGGGGGAAAAAAAGGAATTGTTGACATTTTGCACCAGGGTCTCAACCCAAACTGTCAACAAATCCACCCTCCCCCCCCCCCTTACAAATTCTGCTCGACCCACTGAGTTTCTCCACCAGATTGTTTGTTGCTCCAGATTCCAGCATTTGTAGTCTCGTATCTCCAGAAAGGAAGTCATCTTTTAAAATATCAAAAGACAATGGGATTTATTATTTGAAAAAACAAATTTTGTCATACTAAAACAAATAAAAAGCAAATCCATTTACAATTCTTTAATCTTACTCAATTGATAAACAAATGATTTCCAATTTTAGTAGTCTTTAGAGTCAGTGATTTGACTGAATAGCACGAGATCAATATCACTACATCTCAAATCAATGTGAATGTGCCACAATAAAATTTATATTAATATGAATACAGAAGTTTAATAACACTGGGATTAGCAGCAAATATTTTAGTTTTTTCTCCTTATAAAATGTCACTGTAGCAGGTATGATTATATGCATCAAGTCACAACTACAGGCTCATAAATTTATTTCCTGTGTCAAATTTATTCTTACCATATCTACTATCTGTTCAAAAATATCAGTGATCCTCAGACTGGCAGATTTTCCAACTATTGATACTCCTATTAATATACCATACTTTTTAACTAACTTTATGATATGGAGTAATACATTTCCAGTGAACCCCAGTGTGTTCAAAATGAGTGTGGAACAGTGTCCCCAGTGCACTTGAAGTCAAACCAATGCAATTCAAGGTAATGGGACAGTGAATCTTCAAAGTTTTATTGCATCATAAAAGCTGTTGTCACCTCAACTGCTCAGAATAGCACGGAGATCACTTAAGGGAAAAAAAAAACTTTCTTCAGCCACTTGTATTTCCACACATTCATTGTCCATCCCAGTTTTCCCTCTCCCAAACTTGGGTCTCAGATATTCCCCAACAATCATATGGGGCTATACTTTCGATATGCCAACAATGGACCTGCCTGCAACAGGAAACAATCCAAGAGTGATAGAGGACCCGAAATAAGAAAGTGAAAAGTAAGAGCATTCTTCTGCCGAAGACATGAAAATACAAAAGTTATGTAGAAGTCTACAAAGAATTTTAAGGCGACAACTTAATATTCAAGTCAGATTGCCATTTTCAAAACAGAATGCATCTGTAAAAGATATTAACAGCCATTGATGCAACTAAGGAAACAGGAAAAAGGCAAAATGTCAATTTTTGCAACACATCAATTTCCCTGTCAAATTTATCAAATAAATTCATTAAATTAATTAGAAAAAATTAGTTCCCCCCCCCAGTCAACTATGAAACAAAATTTAATGCATTTAAATTGTCCAACTCCACCTACTTTTAATAGTAGTGGACAGAGTACAGAATATCACATTCCTGAATTGTTGTATTGTTAACCAATTACAAATTAGCAATAAAAATATAATGTCCAACAAAACTAATAGCATGTTCAACATAAAAGGTTTAAAACTGCAATTTTAGGAAACTAGCCAATAATAATAATAAAATATAAATCCTCAAACTAAAGTTAACAGATCAATAAAGTTTATCTTGGAGTTAAATGAATTTAAAAATAAACAGGTATCTTTATATCCCACCATCTTCATAAGTGTCACTGTTTTCAGGCAAAAGCTTGCTTATCTAGATAAAGATCAGTATTCGTTTTCGATAAAGGAAAAGGTGACTTCAGGCGAACCACCAAATTACAGCCAGAGCTGTAGTGATGCCATTGAGGATTGCCATATTGTAGCCCATATGGAATGAATGACCTGTTAATTTCCTGAAAAAGAAAATCTAGAAGTTATTTATCAACTAAATTTTCAAAGCGTGCAAAAACAATAAACATTCAAACCATGGCAGGAGTTACCAACATGCAATCTAAGAACTCTGACATTTCTACAACAGCAATATTTCTTACAACTCAAAGTGCAATTATCAGTACTTTATATCTAGGAATTCTGGTTTATTTCAAATCTTGCCTCATTAACTTTAGTAAAGTCAGTTTAGTCAATGGTTAAAAATCAAGTTCAAGTACCCCAATGGGTACAAAAATTGCCACAATCCTTCAGATAATATTGAACTTGGATTTAATTTCAAACTTCATTATTGCAAAAATATCATTCAACCAGGACATCAAAAATGTTCATGGAGAAGCTTCAATTAGTTAAGTGGTTAAGCTTAGTTGTTGGTCACTTTCTCATCAATCTAGCAGAATTAGATGTCTGGGAATGGTGGGAGTTTCTTCCTTTAACTTGGTCTGCTTACTGCACCCAGCTACTTTGGCCTTTTTCATTCTTCACATTTAGATCATCTAACAAGTTATTGAATCAATGCAGTAATCATCACTTCAGAAGTAGTCAAGTCTTCCCAGCTGTAGATAGTCTGCTAACAATTACAACAAAACTACCCAACTTTAAAAAGTTTGCAGCAGGTTAGATTTAAATTTTAGTTTTTATTTCGAAGTATCTTCACATTTTCCCCACATTACACTACTTCTACCAACTCGCCTGTTTATATCTCTTAATCTGTTTTGCTTGTTCCTCCCCAGCTTAGTTTTCCATCAATCAATAAGCAAGCATGATTGATGATTTGGATGAAGGAAGCAACTGTAATGCCTGAGCACCTATCCTTGGATAACTGCATTAACTGGCAACCTGAAAACAATCCTATGTTATGCTTTGTCTGCTAACCAAATCTTCTATCCACGATAGTACAATAACCCCAACTTTGTGAGCTAATACCTCAAAGTCAAAGAGACAGTTCAGCTCACTAACTCCACAACATCTATCAAACACTCATTTATACAGGTCCCACGTTAATATTTCTTTCAAAATTCTCCCTATATTCTCATCAACTCTCCCCAGATTCCACCAATCAACAAACTAGTGGCAATTTACAGGGGCCAATTAACCAATTACCCAGCACCTCTCTGGAAAACAGAGCAGCTGGAGGAAGGGAACACAAGCAGTCACAGGAAGAACATACAAACTCCACACACAGTCAGGATTGAACCTGGATCCCTGGTGCATCACTGTGTCACACTGTTATGCAATAACCTTCCATGGATGTTATCAAACGCCTTTTCAAAATCTAAAATATTACCTATCCACCTGTTCCCCTTTTATCTACATCCACAAAAAAAAACTCAAAGGTGTCAAAAATTAAGACTTTGACAGTCATGAACACTGGCAAATTAGATAATGTGCAGAGCAGATATTTGACAACTGACAAGGAAAACATTCAACATCACCATATAGCACAACTATCAGAAATTGGTTAGACACTAAAGTTGAATATATACAGACACCCTTTATACTTACAGTAAATATATACTTGCCTTGCTAACTGAAAAGATGCCTCAAAGTAATTTGGAGAATGACACTATTTTTATGTTCAGTTTGAAATTCATTGATTTTTACTAACAATCAGAACTCAACAAATTAAAAAGCCAACAGCGGTTAACGTAATGCTATTACGGTGCCAGCAACCTGGGTTCAATTCCAGCCGCTGTCTGTAAGGAGTTTGTACGTTCTCCCTGTGTCTGCGTGGGTTTCCTCCAGGTGCTCCGGTTTCCTCCCACATTCCAAAGACGTACGGGTTAGGAAGCTGTGGGCACGGTATGTTGGCACCAGAAGTGTGGCGACACTTGCGGGCTGCCCCCAGAACACTCTACACAAAAGATGCATTTCACTGTGTGTTTTGATGTACATGTGACTAACAAGGATATCTTATCTAATCTAAAACAATACAAAACAAAGATGCTTGTGACAAAACCATTTTAGTTGTGATATTTTCTTTCCACCATAACTCCATTAAGATTGCTTGCATCATTTACTTACCAAATGTGGATTGTGAGGAGCAACCACAAGAAAACAATACTTACTTTCAGAAAACTTAATTGCACTCCAAAAAATGGTGGAATGTTTATTTTATACCTTAGCCAATATGCTGATTGCTGAAGAAAATTTACTGTGATAAAAATTACCTGAAAATTACATTTCTGCATGTCTACAAAACAAACTAGAACTATAATTATTTGTATTAAAAATTTTAGTTTACAACGAAATAGCAGCACAACCATAATAAATACTAGTTACATGCAATTTACTTTATTTCTAAGAAACAAAGCCCATATGGCAAGTGAATATTATATTTGGTGTGGAACAAGTTCCAGCCAATGCACCATCCCAACTCAGAAGTGCAGTGCAATGCAATGCCTTTGGCATTTCACTGCTATGCCACCAAACCACTTTACACTGACACAAGTCAGCAACATTTATTTGTCAACTTCCTTTATTTTGCCATACTTTAACATAGGCATTTTAGACTAATTTGAGATTCACAATTTTGTGCAAAAGATACAAAAAATACACTTATTTTGTGGAAAATAGAGATTTCATATTGATCAGTCATGCAGTACAGTGTTTCATCCATTGGAATTGCATTATAGTTTACAAAAGCTTTGTGGGAATTAAGATTCTGGTGTAATCTCAAATTAGCTTGTAAAATGATCCCAAGTGAAATAAAACAAAAAGGAACAATTTCTGTCAATGTGAACTGTGAACAATTGCTAAACACAAGAATAGAAACAATGAGCAGAATTTATATTTTTCTCAAACCTAAATAATTGAATTACATTAGGTCACAAACCAGTAATAGAATGAAAACTTAGCATGCACAATTCTGCTTGCATATCACAAAGCAGTCAACTGGAAACAGTAACTGTTCTTTTCCACTGATGCTGCATGACCTGCTGAACGTTTCCAGCAATTTTAGATGCTGCTTGATCAGTTGAGTATCTCCAACAATTAATTTTTATTGCACCTTATTTATGTTCCAACAAACCAAACTGTGAAAGTTAGATATTCTTAAAAGAAACAGAAAAGCCACTGCAGTACAATAAGGTTATACAAGGATTGTCTGCGGAGATTACAATGATTCCAAATAGAGAATGCATTTACGCAAATGTTAGACAGGCTTTAGGTAGCTACAGTACTACAGCATTAAATCTTGCCAAATGTTCACGCAGCTGGACAAGCTGTTGTACTTGCTACAATTGATTCAATCTAATTTCATTTGTCATACTGCAAGGATGGTCTGACTGTTCAATGCAATTAGAAGTTCAATCTTTGAAGTACAAAGATAAAATCTTGGCACATTTCAAGACTAAAATACACATTTACTTTAAGGTAAGATTTGTTCCAATTAATATAATCAGCTGCAGAAGTATATTTTCACTCCAAGTTCTCCTTTCTTGGCAAATTCTAAGAAGTTAGGTACAGAACTATGAAGCTTCTAGGGAAAACAAATATCGCAGTTCAGCAGAAAATGGTACTACCATGATTGCCTTCACCACAAATTATGACCCAACAACTGCTCTGGGAGCCGTGTAATTGCCTAGGAAAGAAATAATAATCTGAAGGAATTTACAAAATATGCAAAAAAAAAATGCCCTTTTCACCTTGCTGTCCGAGTATTCCAAGCTTTTTTTTTTGAAATGAACCCAGTTTCTGAAATCAAGGGAGAAAACTCTTGACTGTGATCATACTAGCCCAAATGATGGCAGTTGCCTGTATTAGGTTCCAGAACCAAGACATCACTGCAAGAGTTGCTCAGGCCAGTGGTCTAGGCCCAAGCATCTTCAGCTGTTTCATCAATGACCTTCCCTCCAATATGAGAAGTGGGGATCCCCACTGCAGATTGGGAAACACTACCAACTCGATGGACAACAATTGCTGTTTTTGTCAACAACATCCACATACTATGAATGGCTTCAGTATTCTCAGGCTGTTCCCCTTTTACCTCAAAGGTTATTTAGGAAACAGTGAAATTGCTGAAGTGCTACATTTCAGCACCAAATTTCAGAAAAACTGTGAAGAATGTGGATTGCCACAAGAGATCTTCTGCCACTTGATAAAGTTTAGAAACAAAAAAATGTTTTGTGAATTAGAGGTATTTTCCACAAATATTTCTGGTCATAGTCAATGGAACATTCATTTAAAATGAACCAAGTAACCTGCAGCTTGTTGCAGGAGAATCAAAAGTAATTTGCTCTATTTGCTACCCACCCCACCCCCCCCCACATCACAACTCAAAGTCCTTAAATATTCTTCATACCATTTACTACAAATAAAATTCAAATAATTCATTATTTGTTCAATGTTTATTTCAAGGTATGACTGGAAAATAATGTCTGACCTTTTCAGTAAAAACCTGTTGTAATACATTCATGAGAAGTCTACCAGAGATAAAACAGGGACTTCATACAAAAAGTATCACATAAGACAAAAGGATAGATGTCAACTTAAAGAATAAAATTGCCAGGGACACAAAATGACCTCCAACCGGCAAATATCAAACCCATCTCCTTGGGGCTAATGCATATTCCAGCACAATTGGTTCATCAAATGGTGATTTGCTCTTTATTTGTTATTCAGCTAACTGTAGGCCTTAAGGAACTACTGTGTGGGACAGTTCTCAAATGGATTTCCTGCAAATAAGATAAAAATTTCTCTTCTGACAACTTTTTTTAAAGCATCAAAATTATTTACAACTCAAAAGGTCATTCACTCAAATCATTTTCATGAGCTGAAACCTTTATTATTTAGTTTAGTATTGAGGTTAGACTTGCAGCTAAATTTATGGCCCAAAATTTGTGGTCATCACAAAACAAAACTGACAGAGACTCCTGGTGTTAAAAATGTGGAAATCTTGAAGTTATTGTCAGTGATACCCTACTCATCCTCTGTGTTATTCCACTCTTCACAAATGCAATGAACACAGTGTGGTGATGATAACACCTGGCCATATGCAACTATTACACTAAGACAACAGTTGTATTATTCACATTTTTTGAGTCCATTTCAATTTTAAAGATACTAATAGTCCACAGATAAAAAAATTAGAGTGCTTTTTTTTGCTTATTCATGCACACTTACAGAAGTCTTTACTTGGACAGGGACAGTTTAGAGCTTTGAGATTCATCAATGGACAAATCTAAGGAGGGCTAAAATAATCTCAGGAAATTCAAATTCAAAACTGAAACATTTAATAAGGAGATGTAAATATAGTAAAGGGATTACACAAACTGTTTACGTCAATTGTAAACAGAATTGCCTAGTTCTGCAATTGTCAAAGCTGCAGACATGCAATATCATTAACACTAATTGAGCTACATCTTTTGCTCTCCATGTGCGATTAAAACTGAATGCATGTCTGAAAGATTAACCAGTAAAACAGAACACACTTTACATTTTACAATTCCCAGATATGAAATGTACATAGGAAAGAATCAAGATCCCTAGATAAAATTGATATGCAAGAGATTATACTCTTACACTTTACTCAACTTAGCAGTAACAAGTAATTAATATTAATGCCACTGAGAATCAGCTTTGTTCAGTATCCCATGTGAAGTTTACCCTCTTGGGAGATTTATTCAGGCTTTGGTAATAGAGGACAGGTTGGAAACTTCACCAAATATACTTCTGCATATTTACATGTTTTAATTTTTAAGACTGCCTATTTTAAATTTACCCATGATTTTAAAGTACAAATCAACAAAAGGAGCTTCAATTAGCGAGTATAACATCCACCAAAATGCATTAAATTACAATGTTTTCAAAGAGGATTAACTGTGCAAGATGTTGGATCTACACTTCTACAAAATGTACTCAAGATGCTACACATGTAGACAAAATAATCCCCTCTGCCAGCACTAGATAATAAGACTATCAAAAGTTTGTGCCTGCCAGTTCTTAGAGTCATACTTCATAAAGCTGTTCAATGCATTGAATGTTTCTCAGCTGATATTGTGAGGAATAAACAACAGCTAAAACATCAATCATCAGTTCCATAATTAACCAGCAATTCCAACTCTATTTTTCTTTTCATCGAACTCAGTTTGGATAACTAATTGTTATGTCAGCTAAAATGAAATTTACTGTGTGGAAAACACTTTTCAGAAAAGTTGACAGTTAGCCCAAATATTTTATGATAAATGTTCAACACCACAAACAGAGGAATTGGGGAATTCGAAGGCATAATTAGTCCAGCATCTGAAATACAGAAAAGTGTGGTAGATATGCAATTAAAGCAGGAAGTACAGGAAATACTCAAAAGCAGGCTGCATCTGTGAAATTAAAAACAGAATATTTATACTTCTGATGCAATTGCTCAGAACTGGAAATAAATCCTAGAAGAACAAGTTTTATACTTAGGATTCACCTCTGACTTTCTCCAAGTTTCAATGAAAAGTCACCTCCATAGATGCTGCCTGACCAACTAAATACTTCCAGCATTTTCCATTCTTATTTCAGGTTTCAAAAGACAAATTCTCTGGGGTGGATGCAATGAAGTGTCTGGAACTGCTGTGGTGGCACCATTTTCTATCTGGCAATTTAAAAAGACAGTTGATTTTATCTCATACCTGACAGCTAAGATAAGCTATCTTTATTGGTATCTGTCTGGCAAAAATTATTTAATGCTGATTTTTTTTTTGCTGGAGATCAATGCTAGCTGGATTGTAAACGATTTTTCCAAATTGTTTTTGTTGGGAATTGCCAGTCCTTTATTGGGGCAGGAAATAGAAGCAAGGTACCAGAAACAAAAATGGAGGGACGGAGGGAGGGTAGGACAAAAGAAAGCAAGACTGCATGCAAGCTTTTCCAGTTTTAACAATCAGTTCCTTAAGCTGTCAGTCAAATGTGCCATCTTAAGTGTTGAACATTCCTTTGGCTACGTAATATTTCCTGCTCTGGAGCGGATTCAACATGAAAGGTGCAATATTTTCAAGAGTTGGTTCTCAGTATCACTAATCTGTAGCAATAACAATTTTGTCCATTAAAGCTACACAGTTCCAGAGACATGGGTTCAATCATGATCTCTGGTGCTGTCCACGTGGAGTTTGCATGTTCTATGTCTACATGGGGTTTCTCTCACATTCCAAAGATGTACTGATAAGTTAATGGGCTACTGTAAATTACCTCCAGTGTAGTTGGGTGGCAAGAGAATCAGTGGGTAGTTGATGGGTATGCAAGAGAGAATAAGGGGAATTATTGGGGGAAAATGAGGCTCTTGGGTGTGCTCACAGAGCTGGCATAGACTCAAGAGCAAGAGAATTTAAAGCTGTCAGTTTTGGTTATGCTCCATTAGTTGAAGAAAGGAAAAATTCTACACTGATATAATTTAATTCAAGTTTCTGAAAAGCTGAAATATGAAGTATAGGCGAGGTCCATGTTACAGGGAAGTTGCATTCCTAGAAAATAGTTCAAATCTTGATTTTCCATAACCTGAAGCCATGTCATCTGCACATGCCTCAAGAAACATGTGGGGAGAAAATAATTTACTTGTTTTGCCCCACAAGTTCTGAGTGTGAAAATTTTATTCCACATTTCAAATTTTTGGGTAGTGATGCAAATTCTGCAAAGGTAAATTTCCATTACCTGAATGGCCATTACACTGGGGTTGGAGGGGGCAGGGGGAGGTCACCTGTATGCTTTGGAAGTATCACTCAAGTACTACAGTGAAAAAGCACCATCTTGTGGTACAAGCATAGCTATTACACATCTTGCTTTAATTTACCCAGTAGCATTAACAATAACCAAATAAAAATGCATGCCACTTACCAGGATCTAAACTGATGGCACTAACTATATTATTCAGTAATAATTTTTTTTTTTGAGTCAAAACACAGTTCAATTTCAGATGAGCAGTGCTCTATTTCTTTGGATAACAGGTACTGGTTATGATTCAACCATTCCCATTAAAACTTCTCTAGACCCATATGTTACTACTTATTCAATTGCCACCCTCTTGCACCATCATTTTAAAAATAAAACAATTTAGTCAATCCTGCCTTCCAACCTATCACACATCTTTGTCTTTTTCAATTCACCTCCCCCTACTAGTTCCCACTTAAAAATTGCTTATATCTGTAAAATGTCCTACTTCTGAGGAAAGTTTACAAACCAGAAACATTAATTATTTCTCCCTTGAGATTTTCTGTTCATATATCAGTAACTTAAATTGTACATCAGGGTGACATTAATGCCCCTGAAAGTCACAAATGCAATAGAGCCTGATTTATTAGATCACAAATATTTTACTGAAAATTACATTAACCAATATAGCATTTACCCACTAAAAGTGAAAACCACTGCAACTTCCAAGTACCTCAGCCATTAAGCGACATTATTTCTGAGTGAATGCTTCGTATGTTAAGGTTTATTTTTCCATTTTGCATTTCTAGAGATACATTTGGCAAAGTGTGTATGGTGTATGTTTAATTTAAAAAATTTATAGAGTCCAGGTAGACAAATATAGAATGGTATTTATAATAATCTGTCAAAACAAAAATTTGTTTAATACATTTCAAGCACTACAATTCTTTGTTCAGTGAAACCAGTCTGAGATTACAATAGAAATTTATTTCCCTTTAAATTGGTATCATATTTGTCAACTTCTAGTTTAGTGATTTGATAGAAAATTAATTTGGATTTTTATTTGATTTAACTGTGAAGTACAAATAGGAAAATTCTTTTCTTTGCAATTTTATCATACTTTTGTGAATGCATCTCGGAGTTCTAGCAGGATTGTATCAAGATAACAATGAGCATAGCAGAAATACAGGATACACCAAATGCGATTCAGTGCAATTAGCGGCCCAAAGTAGTTCTAACAGCACATTAATAACCCGGACACCATTAATTAAAGACCCATCGAAACAAACTGAATGCTCCCAAGCACTACAAACAAACAGGTCTCTGAAAGCTGATGCTGTCAATAAAATGTGGGTCATCATTGATCAGATTGCCAACAGGATCAGCCACATAATAGTGGTTATATGACCACTTTCAAGAACCCTAAAGAAAGTGACAAGTCTGCAGGGCTAATCCCCATGTGCCTTATAGATGGTGGAAAGGCCAAGTCATGAGCATAAACATACAAAATTCTTAGAGGCCTGTTACAGGGAGGAAATAGAAGGACAAGTCACTAAGAACTGAAATGAGAACTGTGGAAACTGCAATTGTATTCAAAAGCAGAAGCTACAGATTTCTAGATATTGGTCGAATTATGGGATATAGGGATAAGACATGCAAAATGGTCTGAGGCAGATCAGCAATAAATTATCAAATAGCATAGTCGGGGCCAACTGGTACTCTCCAGCTCCCCTTACGTTGTATGATAGAATACTCTCCTCTTCGCAAATTCACAACACATTCAGAAAGGACAAGGGAGCAGGCACATGGAAATACTGCCGCCTGCAGGCGCCCTTTAAGTCCCACACCATTCCAATCTGGAAATAGATCCCTATTCCTGAAGACCATCTCTGCACCACAGCTGCACATTCAAATTCACTACTTCCACACCATCCAAACTGCCCTCAGGCTCCAAACTGTCCATGACACTTTTCCACTGTGCTTCCCTTTGGACTTCACAGATCAGACTTCAGCCACAGGGAAACTTGCATTTATCTGGCTAAAATTATCAACATATTTTTAAAAAGACTCCACACACCATTTTTAATAAATTGGTTGGAATTTCTTGGGTACTGGAACAAATTCTACACTGGAAAATATAGATCCCACCTAAAATCAACTGAAAGTGATGCAAGTTTATTCAGACCAATTTGAGACAGATTGTGAATTTTTCAAAATCCATTTCTTCTGCCCATCAACTATTTTACTTGTATTCAACTTTACAAGTTTTGATATGTATTGTTTTGACATACAATATTGATTCAGGCAGCTGAACAAAATCTGGCAACGTTTTTAAAAAAAAGCTGCAAAGTCAAAGTTATAAATAAATTGCTGGTAATAACATTGTATTCAAGTATCTATTGACATTCAAGAGACTTTAATTCACACAATGTTAAAACCAATAAATCAGCCAGAATTTTGAATGATTAAAAAAAAACATTTGACTTACTCTACTGAACCATAAAGGGCTCATTCAGAAAATAACTGTAAATTGAATAGATTTGAAAGTTTAGATGACCCACAATTCAACTCAGAACAAACCATGACTGTATTCACTCACTGTAAAACAAGCTTCCAAATCACGTTTTAGAATAATCATGGTAGTAAAAGTATAATAAATTAATTTACATGATGCAGAAAATACTGTAGGTGTACAGGATGCCAGACAGCATACAATAAGAAAAAGATGAATTCATGTTATGCACTTAAAACCATCATTGCATCCCAAGTCTGGAAAACTATGCAAATCCATTTTATAAATTCAATTTCCATTTCTAGAATCTTCTATTATTTTCGTTTAATCTCTGCAGGTAGTTTATTCCTACCTCACGTACACATACCAACTACATGAATCTATGCCTCAGCTGTCTTTTTGAACTGCAGCAGTCCTTCTGATGAAGGTGCCAGGCAGAGCTGTTGGGTAGGGTTCCAGGATTTAGACAGAGTAAACATGAAGGACTGGTGATGGTATAATTCAGTTACATTTCCTTGCTCCTTGCATGGCTTACAGAAGCCCCCCAAAACACCAAATTCAGAATCAGATTTATTATCACTGACGTATCATGAAATGGTGTTTTGTGGCAGCAGTACAGCACAAGGCATAAAAAGTACAGCACAAGGCATAAAAATTACTGCAAGTTATAAAACTAAACAAATAGTGCGAAAGAGGAATAATGGGGTAGTGTTCACAGACTGTTCAGAAATCTGGTGGTGGAGAGGAATAAGCTGTTGCTAAAACATTGAGTGTGGGTCTTCAGGCTCCTGTACCTCCTCCTCCCCCTCTCCTCTCCATAATTCACCAAATTATGGTTCTGTTAAAGGTAGCCTGCCCTTGGAAGACAATCTGAACTTGGCCAGAGGTAGGTTTGACCAAGGAACTTGCAGAAAAGTTCTGTTACTGGAAGAGCAGTGTGGAATGAAAAACAAAGAACTCTTTGGTCAAAGGAAAATCATGGTTTTTTTCTCATTGGGTCTGCTCAGCAACTTAAAGCTCTGGAACCAGAGACCAGATGCAGCTGGATGGCACGTGAATGCTTGGGAGGCAAGTTAACAACCAAGCCCACTTTCTCATCTTAATTGTTTTATTAATGTTAAGGTGGATTACAACTCATTTGAAAGAGAAAATCCTGCAGAAGTGGGAGGAATTACAGATGCTGCCAAAAGGCTAGAGGTATGGTGGAGTGCTTGAGGCTTTAAAGAAATATTTAGTGCCTTTTGCTAACAATAAGTAGCTACCTCAGTTAAGTAGAAAGACCTTTTATGGTGGGAACTGTCCAAGCAACTGATGAACAGATTTCTGCTTTTGCACAAATTAGAACTTGCAGCTATTTGTCCAAATCAGAACTTGCAGCTATTTGTCCAAATCACTTCACCGAAAGCAAAAAATTCAGATACCATATACCTGCTGTTCCCACAAATTCACCCAAATTTTAAATGCTAACAGAAATTTGGTGAGGATGAAATGATGTTACTCTCATCTCTTAGCCCAAAGCTACAACTATTTTTTTTAAATCAATAGTCAATTTTCCTTGGAAACAGACAAACTTACCAATTCTGCAACTTGCTTTTTTCAAAAAAAAAACTTCAAATAACGTATATAATACTCTGAGGTTTTTAAGTTTTACAAAAGATTCATCACCGTGTCCTGACTTTTCTAATACAATGTCATTTATTAGCTTTTTAATTGGTGCTACTTTAACATCTAATCTTTTACTGAATCTATTTCCACTGGAAGAATTAAGAGGTTTTTTTGAAAACACCTAATATCTTCTATTCTCTAAATTTATTTATTCATCTTCATATTGCTTTACAACTTCCTTTCACCCCAAAAATTAACTAAAGCTAATTTGCTAGGATCTACAAATTTCAACAGTAGCATCCCAATGTTCCAGGACCTTTCCTGAAGCTAAAGACGAGTGGAAAATTATGATCAGTCTCTGGTATTTCCTCCCTTGCTTCTCTCAATATTATAACATACACTTCATTTATTTTGATGTTAAATCCCTTAATATTTTCTCTATTATACTTACTTAATCCAAATTTTCAGACTGAACTACAACATCAGTATTCTCCATATTGTGAAGAAAATGCTAAAAATTTATGTCATACCCATATCGTCAACTACCAAATTACTGACATATTTCATTGATTACAGATCATCTTCCCCATTGTTTCTTAAACATATTAAGCTTCTACTTAATTTACCAAAATTCCTTTGTAACCAACTTCATCCCCGTTCTTTCTGTATCCTTTAAGCTATCGGCAGAATTAAGCTCCCACTGTTAGATGAGAGCTTTATTTCTATGCTTTATCCTAACCCACAAGCATCCACGGGCTCTAGATTTGGCAAACACTTCTATCATTGGTGAAAAGATTTCTTCTGATTGCTCACTAGTTTCTTGTTTAAGACCATTTTACTTTCAATAATTCACATTTGTTCACTTTGATTGTTCAACTAAAAATAAAAAATACAATTAAAACAGAACTATTGTCCATCTGGAATACACTCAGCCACTGTGCCTCCACTTTGCTTGGGCAGAAACTCATTCCTGTTAACAGGAAATAGGCACCATTTACCCATGAATTAAAAGGTTTAATTGACCTAAACATTGATACAATTTTTAGAATGCTCTGCAATTATATTCCAGTAGAATTCATTGAACTACAATCCTTTTTCTTTAATTAAAAAGCCAAAAGTCAGCACTTGTATTAAGTACAGTTCAAGGTGGTTTGGAACTAATACATTGTAACAGTCCTAGGAGACATGGTTTTGGGGAACCTAAAGAAACTAACGGGAAACAGAGTGATTCTGAGCGTTCTGGATGCTTGGTCCAAAAGCACAAACGTTGAAAATGTGAAGTGATGGAAGTCTTGCAGGTCTTGAATTATGCTCTGCTTCTATTTTTAACAAGGAGTACTAGAATTGTATGATTTAATTAGCAAGTTGGTCTTAAAACTCCCATACAAAACCCATATTTGAAATATTATAAACTTGATTTACCTAAATCGAACAGGTGATAGAGGTGTTGGTGGAAACATCCCAGGTTCAAATGAATCAAAATAAGTCAACGTCCATGAGAAACTGCAACATGACAACCCAGCTATCAAGGCCAAAATTAATGAACTCCAAAGACCTGAATGAAATAAACATGAAATAAATTGTTGTTCAGCAATAAACAGGCATCTCACGTAAACAAACGTCACACCAGGTATCAACTTCAAAGAGAAATTACCCAAAATCCCAGTCTTGATATCACCCTCGCGGTTTTCTTTTTCCCAACGTAAATCTGTAACCACAATTTAAACCATAATAAATCACAATTGTGTAAAGTAGCAAAGTTACTAGAGATACCATGAAGAATTAGACTGTATAACAACTCAGTACCTTTGAGGACAATGTACACAATTGCCAGAAGAAATGCAACAAACGTCAACATCACGACGCAACACAACATTGAACAGACTCGGGCCGGCCACTTCTTACTCCGGGAATTGACGTGCACCGACGACGCCGACACCCGGCTTTTGCCCAACGCAGAAGCATTAACCACCTCTGTGTATGTGTAACCCTCGGCCGCATCGTCCTCCATCGGCTCTCCCCTCAGCTTGCAGGTCAGCTCATCCCCAACCACTTCCCCGGCGATGGAAGGCGGGGCGGGGGGCGCGGTCCGCTTCACTAAGCGGGGCATTGAGGAGGAGGTGGGGGGGTGTCTCCGAACAAAACACAACAGGTGAAAGCAGCGCCCAAGCCAGAAAAGCGGTGTAAATGCTACCAGGGCAGCGCTGCGCTGGAATCGGCCGGAGAGGCACGAAGACTCCAGCTCAGCCGCACCGCTCTCACCCCAGGCTGCAGCCGCCTCCACGTCAACCTATCCTTGCTACCCAGAGACGCGCCTCCTCCGAGCACTCAAACGGACTCCTGTCCAATCAGGAGGAGGCTCGGCCATCCCATTGGCCAGTCAGTCCGCAGCGCTGTCGGCGGCGGGTTGCTTGCAGGTTAGGTTGCGCAGCCAGCGGCGACCTTTGGCCTCTACCCTTGCCGTCGCGCTGAGCCAGTTGGATCGCGCGTTGCTGTTGCGCGTCGTCAGGGCCGCGCCGGAGCCTGAGCCGGAGCCGGAGCCGGAGCCTGAGCCTGAGCCTGAGCCTGAGCCTGAGCTGAGCCGATCGGAGCGAGAACATGGTGAGTGCGGCAGCCTCGAGTGCGCACGGCGGGGCCATTGTTAGAGAGCGGCAGCGGCCGGGCTTCGGCTCGCAGGCCCGCCGCAGCCGGGCCCGGCCACCCTCTGCGGGACTGCGCCGAGCCGCACGGCACCCTCAAGTACGGCCGCGTGTGGGTAGAGGCGGGCGGATGGCAGCGAGCGAGGAGGCCGCATTCGAGCCCTCCCCCCCGATTACCCGCTCGGTGTTTCCATTAATTCAGTCTGCCTGACGGGTGCGGCACTAAGGGGGTTAACAAGCTGCTTTTGTGTACTTGTTAATGAATGGAGCAAAATATTGGTGTGTGAATGTGTATGTGTGGGATGGAGGTATAATTTGGAGTCATTTTGACTTGATTGTGGCCAGATCTGTGCACATTTTAAATCCTATGTAGAATATCTTTTACCGTTGATAAACGATGTACACATTGGCAACGCAGTGTGAATGCAATAACCCGTACTGATCACAAACTGGGAGTCCAAGAAGCAAGTGTGTAGATCAGTCTTCTCTGCAGCTTGGCAGCAGATTATGCTGTGTTCAAAATGAGTTGGATTGATGAAAGATGAAGCTAATGGCAAGTTGAAATGGATGAAAATAAATTGTATCTGCAGTAATAATACTATACACTTATGCAAAGTAATACCCTTTGTGTGCATACTCCCAATTATACACATCTTGTACTGAACTGCCAAAATTTATAATATGTACGTATACTGTATATGTACATATGTGTTTCCATTATGTACTCCATATATATATTACATATGTCAGCAGGTATCCAATCCCCCCCAACTCTGGAATTCCACCATAAATCTCTGCTTTCTATCACTCTCTTAAAGACTTGGAGACTTTAAAACCAATCTGTAAATATGCTTTACTTGCCTGAATGTACATAGTTGAGCAAAAGAATGATTCATCGAACCATATAAAATTCTTGCAGAGCTTGATAGGGTGGATGCTGGGTGTCTGGGTTCAAGGGTCACAGTCTCAAAATAAGGAGTTAAGCGTCCAGGACTGAGATGAGAAGAAATTTTCACCCAGAAGTTATGAATCTTTGAATTCTTTACCTAAGAGGGCTGTGGAAATTAGTGCAGGAAAGCAGATCTAAGGTTAAAGATCAGTCATAATTGGCCTTATTGAATAGTAGAACAAGCTGAAGGGGTTGAATGGTCTGGCCCTGCTATTTATTATGTTATTGCATTCTAATGTCTCTTTTAGCTTGATGTCGTTGTTGAATGATTGTAGCTTTGTAGCTTGGGACTATTTCACTGTATTAAAAGTGTTGTATTAATTAATACTGTTACATGTCAAATGCAAATAACCACTTCAAGGAATCATACCAAAAATGGTACACTGCCAACACTTCATGGTTCACTGGAGTGTAAGTGAGTACACATCAAATATAGAGTACAAATAGAAATCTGTAAAGTGGATTTGTACTCTTCAAAATACAATTGTACATTCTGAAAGCAATTCATCTATCATTCTAAACAGGCTCTCAAAATCTGCTGATGCAGCATCTTAGATAATTCAAGTTTTTGCCTCTGTTACTGTACCCTGGAGTTCACTCGTCAACAGCTTCAAGATGTGTTTTAAAATTACCTCTTACTTAGTTTAAATCAGTGATTCTTTAGTTCATTCGTGGCGAAGAACAACATTTTATTTGGGATAAATAGCCTCTTTCTATGATATGATTTCTATACAGTTCTATGATTTGAACAAAATATTAATGACATGCTGCTAAAACTTTTGTATCCATATACAAGATGATCTGCAAAGGTAACCAATTTGTATTCCTGAATCCAAGTTATTAGCATAAAATGCAAACAGTGTTTATTGAACTTATCATGAGGTGTCCTGCTCAGTAATCACCTACGTTATTTTGACATGATTTACATCCCATTTTTCTCCCATTGTTCTTTTGCTATCAATATCTAAGAATTACTATAACTTTGACATTTGTGAGTAACCGGCATTGTTTTTATCTGCTTCTAGAAATGTGTATGCGTCTTTGTAAGACTTACAACAGTCATGTAAGATGTAGTTTCTTCAAATCAGGGAGATGGTGGACCAGGCATGATCTTTCACTTAAAATTTTAAGTTTTTTGTTCAAGTATTTAACTCATGTTAAAAGTAGGTAGATGGTGGTTTTGATTTGTTGCTGTTTTTGAATAAAAGAGCCATATTATTTTGTTGACAATCTCCTTGAAATTCCCTTGAGCCTGTAAACTACTTGAAGCTCCCCATTATTGGGTGACATTCTTGGAGTGAGTGCTGGTGTGTTTCCTTCACATGAAAAATTCCCTTGGGTGGAGACAAATGATGAAGAGCTACACGCCTCCTCCCCTCTGCATCACAGTATCGTGCTGCTGAAAATTTGAACTGAGTGCTTGGGAGATCTTGTTGCGCACAAAGCAGTTGTCAGATTTCCCTTCAATTTCTTAATTGTCTGTAAAGTATTTTGCAATCTCTTGAGGTATGTCTCTTGAACAGGGGTAAGCCATTCTGTCTCTCTCGCATTTGTACAACAAATGTGTTTGAGAAGGTTCTGTAAAAACTGAAGCAGACCATCCTTCTCAGTCCCCTATAAATAAAATAAATATTCACCTTTTATCATTTTGTATTATTTGTGGGCATGGTTTTAATGATTTATGTAATTTGCAGTCCCAAATCTCTATTTTTACAGTGCCTAGTTTTTTTTAAAAACCATTTTAAAAATATTCTTTTTTGTCATTTGCTATTGTTCACATTGAACTCTACTTTTTTTCACTCACAATCTATTTCCACCATTTTACACACTTGTGCTTGGGCAACACTATTTACTGTTTCTCATAATTTAGTGACGTGAAAGATACTAGATATATGGAGATTCCTACTTGCTTTTGGCATTAGGATTTATTGGCTTATTCTTTAGTTTGCCTAAAATTTCCATCTTATATAGATTGTTCATTTTTCGCTGGGTTACCTTTATTTAAAGGATAATGGGTGGGAGATGCAAAGTGTCATATATTATCTTTGGTTAAGTCTCTTAATTCTGGCACATCTGAGTGGCAGTTTTTTTGACTTTTGGTCATCAGGTACTTGCTCTTTTGAGGGCCCAAATATATACAATAAATATTTAGTATGTGACCGAAGTGAGAGACCTATTTGCTTAATTTTTCTTTTCTATGGCTTTGAGGGGCAACAGCAGAAAGGATGCACGTTAAGGTTGTGGTTGAGGTTTGATAGTGAGTTGCTTCAGGACTAGCTAAGTGGATTTCAATGTGTCTGTAATGCCCCATTTGTTTAGTAAGTAAGCATATTTTGTTCAATTAGACTGCGCTAATAGGCAATTATGAATTAAAAGCTGTTAGAATTATTTATGTGTAGACCTGCTAGATCTAAAGCAGGTCCTTGTTTAACCGTAGTGGATCTTCTACAAGGAATTTCCTGAATGAAGTCGGGTCTTATGTGCTTGGTGAGCCCCTGTGTAGCACAGAGCCATCGAGCTGTAAGTGGCAAACTCTTACAAATGTTACAAGTATTTGAGCCAATCCCTAGGTTTCCATTTGACATTCACGTACTTTCAAAACATTGTATGATAATTATATAAAACACTAGAAAACATAAAAATAATTGCATGCATTTAAGTTAACTCAATTAATTCAATATGTCCATTACTTAAAACTTGCCTCTTTCCCACAAAATCAATGAATGGTGTCACAGAACCTGGTTCAATGAGTTATTTCCCAGCAGTTGCCATGGGAAATTTGCAGGAAGCTGGCACTCTGGCATGCAGAAGTTCTGAAACTCCTGGCTGTTATGGAGGGAAAATAAAGGCTTTGTTTTTGTAGCAAGACTGTAAAAATAAAATGGAAAGAGTAAAATGCTTTATTTAGCTTTGCAAGTGGAGTCAAATTTAGTCATTGTCACTAGAGCGAAAATTACTGTTGTGTTTGTACATTTTTTATTTAATGTTATTAATGGTTTATAGATTTGTGCTCAATGAATATATAGTACTTTGCAACATCATTCTGAATTTGTATGATGCTTAGAATACCGAGAAACATAAGGCAAAGAAACACAGAACAAATGAAGGAAAGATTGGAATGCTTTGTTAACGATTTGGGATTTAAGGAAGGTCTTAAAGGCTTAAAGTCTTTCAGGAAAAGCAAGTTTTAGTATGGAATTTTTTTCACTTTCATCCTTCCATTGGGATATCGTGAGACTATGAGAAGAAAGATCTACAGTAATTTGATTTTCAGCATGTTCATAATTGAAGACATGGCCAAATCTTGAGTTCCATCCTCCAAACAATAAAGGCTTGAGGATTGTAAGTTGGAAACTGTTCATAGAAATATGGGTTACTGCATTGCACTGCATTGTACTGATGTTTTTATTGTTCTGACCAATGAGCTCAGAATCAGGCTATGGTGTTACATTAAGGGATGTACTACAAATGCTGGAAATCTGGAATAAAAACAAAATATGCTGGAAATGCCAGGTCATTTACTATTGCTGTCTAACCTGGTGGTGTATTTTTACCATTTTTCATTTTTATTTCCAATATTACATCACGTGAGATAGGCTGTAAATATTGATGCACTGGAAACTTAGAGCTATGCTGAGTAGATTTGTTCGTCTGTCTATGGAAAATATATTTTTCCTTTCACATCCCAGTCAGTCAAATCTGCCTTCGATGATTTGGTTTTTGAGTAGGGCCAGACAAGATTCTCTGTGAGGGTCTTGCACAGTTTGTATAATACGAAGACAAAAGTTTACTCAACTAGTAATGTGACCACAACACTGCTATGTTTTTGTGAACTATTAAGTAGGCATCTGACTTGGATTTTTTTCTGTACTGCTCAGTCCACGGAAAACTTTGGTCATTTGAATTTTGTATCATTCGATAAATAGAAATCTATTTTGAAGATATAATCTTACTACTTTGATTCCTAAAGAAATGGCTGAATTGTAATGTGTACCATTTGTTGAATGTGTTTGAACTAGATATCAGAAGGATGAGGAGAGGGCTTGGACTACTTTCATGATCTCTTTCCCTGCAAAATTTTAAATATTAATCTCTTTGGGCTCCTAAGGTCCAGCTGGAATTTCATTCTAAGATCATGCCATCAAAACGACAGAGGTCAAGTTTATCTCTGATAAAGCTCTTGACTCCAGGTCCCAAAATATTTTTTCAATGAACTGCCATATGCAAATATCGTTAAGTTTAGATGTTACATTAAGTCCAGGAAATATATTTATTTCTGCATTGTCAAAAAAACTTTTCAATATTAGTTGCAGGTGCAGTAAACAATTGAATTTATGCATGAGTGGGCAACTTCAGGTGTATATAATTTTGAAATCTGCAGAACTGTTACTCATTGCTCAAATGTTAGTTAATTAAGATTGCAAGAGGATCATGCTTCATAACAACTCATGAACAGCACGTTTTTTTAAACAATCATGTTTGGACAGTTTTTCATTTCTTGCAGTAGTTGGATACCTTGAAAGTATCATCGTATACCTGTTGCACAAGCTGACTTTTGGTCTAAGTTGCGCCAATCATCTGATCACCATTTTGGATTCCATTAAAATAACATTGATGTTGTAGACTGATCACACTAAGAATAATGAGCATTTTGGCTTGGTGTGTCAGGGACCACAGAAACAGCTAATTTATGAACATCACACAAACAAATCAACATAAACATAATCCACTGAATCAGATTTAAAATATTTTGGTGACATGCAGTTTATGGCTTTCAATTCATACCATATTGATTGGTTCACGCACAGATGTGCATAATTGATCTTGTTTTGTTTTGTATCAGTCAACATCAGATACATCAAATGGTCCAGGACAACCAGCATCTTTTGGAAATGCCCCTCCCATGATTCCACCACCATTTGTAAGTATTGATGCAAGGTGGTGTTAGCTGCAGGTGTTTTATTCTTTACTTTTATTTTGTAATATTAATGATAAATATATCCATGCTTTTTTCTTAAGATGGGACCGCCAGGTATGCCTCCACCTTTTCCACCTATGGGCATGCCACCTATTGGCCAGAGACCACCGAGTATGCCACCTTTGCCACCGGGTATGATGCCACCAATGATTCCTCCAATGGGTGGACCACCAATGGGACAGGTAACTTTTTTTGTGGCACACTGAATCATCCAGTTTTATGTTCTGGTTGGTCTGAAAATTCATTCATTCTTTTGCCCTAAAATATAAATCTTTTAATCATTTTACCTATTTTGTTATATTCTGAAGATGCCAGGAATGATGCCTCCTCTGATGGCAGGAATGATGATGTCTCGTATGCCAGCTGCCCCCATACAAGCATCTGCACCTCCGGTAAAACATCTTTGTTTTTGTGGTATTTCTTAATACCCTCAAATATCAAAAGAAATGAGCAGTTTTTTTTTTGTTTCCATTCCATTACAATCCCCTTCTTAGTTGTATACCTTTTCAAAGAGCACTTGAGCCCACTTGTTAAAGTATTAAATAAAATTATCACCAAATATAGTTTGGCCATAGATTCATCTGACATTTTGCAAATTTTTTTTTGCAGAAACAGTACATCTTCAGGGTACGTTTAAATGGGTGCGAAAAAGATTGGAACCATGGTTGGCGATAGCGATGCTTGGAGGCATTGTGCAAATGCCCTGAGTGACAGCTTCCCACTAATATTATTTCAATATTCATTGACCCATAATGTCAAGGTCTTCAGCTGAGTCCACTAAAAATAGAAAATTCCAGTCATAATTTGTTTTAGCCATTGTGTGTATTTCAAATAAGATAATTTATTTTTTTGCATTAGTTTGTGCAACTTTGTTCTCTATCTTATGCTTCATTTTGTTTCAAAAACTAAAATTTATAAGAAATAAGCAATATGAAACTAGTCAAAAAAGCAAAAGCAAAAACAAAACTGTAAGTGCTGGAAATTTGAAATAAAAACAGAATGTTGGAAATTTTCACTAGGTTTAGGCAACATCAGTGGCAAAAGAGATTAAAGTTTCAAGTTGATTCCCTTTCATCAGAATGTTGGGTCATTAATTCTGATGTAAGATTATCCCCCGAAATGTTATATCTGTTTCTCTTTCCACAGATGCTGGCTATTCTGCTGTATATTTCTAGCATTTTCTGCTTATATTAAAATGAACATGATATTTGTTTTAACAAGTTCCCATAGAATGAAAAACTCCATATAATTTCCTTGTTAGTTCTTGAGTTGTATAATATTTGTTATATTTTGTTTCCTTTTCAATCATCAATTTAAAACAGAAACAAAGCTTAATAGTATATATTCATTTTTTGTTTAGTTATACTCATTGAATTTTTTTTTGAATAATTAAGATCTATTTTATTTACTCATGAGCTAATAGATCAGTTAATTTCTGGTTAAATTGAAATGAGAAATTTCCTCCTGGCTAGAATGGATTCCCTTCTTTGCTGTTCTTTAAAATTGCACAATATGTGATTCTGCATGCTATTTGAGTGCTGTGTGTTCATTGTGGCATCCTATGTGCATATTTGTTGTGTGAGCTGCTCTGGCTGCCTTTTTAGTGAGGGACATTAGCATGTGTGCAGCTAATACTTCCCTAAGGCCAGCAGAGTAGATCGGTTGTGTTTTCAATCGGCATGCAACACATTGCTCCAATGGGTACCCCCTCTCAACCTCGCATGCATTCAGCAGCAAGAAGGACATGCCGCACAAAATGAAACAGATCAATCCTATTGAGTACTGAATGGCTTTTGTAACTTGTACATTTGTTTTTTTTTAATATAAGCCTCACCTCATCTTTGGTATTTAAAGTGTTTATTACTAGAGTTTAATTGCTTTCTGCTGGATATTGCTTCAGATCTGCAAGTGTTTGGTGCTTTCTCGAGTACTTTAAAGCTGCAAACATTTATAGAGAGTGGTGTGGCAGGAGCTGAAGGACTTTGGCATAACTTCAAAACATGCATGAACGTATATTTATAAATAGAGATATAATAGAACGTATTCCTCTTGAACGACAACATGAATTGAAAAGTAAACAAAAGGTAGGCAGAGCAAGGCAAGGTGCTGAAAGAAGGGATATCAGCAGGAAGTTGTATCCATCTAAGGAGTTAAAGGAAGAGTTTTCTATGAGGAACAATGTGAGAGACATTTGCGCTTCAGTATTGATATCCTCAGTAAAAGTTGCACCCACTGATGCCACAACTGGAACCTCAGAAAAACATGAGGACTGTTTTGCTATTACTGTGGGCATCATCTTTTATCTACTAGGATTATCTGAGCTGGAGGTATTTGTAGCATCTCACAGTCAGCTTCCACTTTGCATTTTGGTGGTCACTAATGCTCTATTCAAACCTATTTTGATACAATTCACTCTCTAGCCAGAGAACAGCAGGCAGAGGAACTATGTGGTTTCACCAGGAACTGAACCTTGTGGTTCAGGTGACATCCACTGCAGTGTGGATGCTGCCTGCCAACTCTTAGATGTACAGTAGCTTAGTGTGCACTTGGTACGTTACCACGTGCTGGTCAGTGTTTGCTGTCAGGCATCCTGGCAGTGGTCATGATGCCTTCTGCTGTGTCATCTGCATTTGAGCCACAGAGCAAATCAAAGCACGTGGTGACGAAGTGACAAAAGTGATCAGCTAAAGATATGGCTCATGACTGCTGTGTGCGTCTTTGCATATGTAGGAAACACGCATACAAACCAATGTGACAGAGCAGAACAATGCCATTCTGAAATAATGCTTTTGCTGTCTGGACTACTCTAGAGGAGCCCTGCAGTACTCAGCAGAGCAGATGTCACAATTTGTAGTAGTCTGCTGTATGTGGCACTACCTTGCTGTCTTCAGGGCTCAGATCTTGCCATCAGCTATAAAGTGCACAACTGTGGAGCAGGAGGAAGAAGAAGAGGAAGAGAAGGAAGAAGAACAATGGATGAGGCAACATAAAGGAACCCTTTCTAGCCAGCAAGTCTGTGAATCTTACTGCGATACCAAGGAAAACACAGCTCCAAGTTCCCATCCACTAACAATGCCTCTGTTGCTGACAACCACAATGTATGCTTGGCCACAACACAAAAATAAAATCAATATGAAATAGATACTTCAAATCAAATTTATAAATAAAAGCTTGCCAAATTGCATTAAAATGTTAACTGAACTTTTGCATTCCCTTAATCCTTGTCTTCTGTGTGCCTTTCCTCGTCCTGGTACTCCTATGTTGCTGGTTGAAAGTTGCTGACTTTCTATTGAGGAGATTGCAGATGACCTTGAAGAGTGACCTCAAACAGCACTGGGCCAAAGGGTCTGGCTTTGCACTGCTGCCTCTTAAGAGTGGCAGCAGCATCTGGTCTGGCTGAATGACTGGCAACATTACGGACACTGGTGTAGTGACATTGGTAGGATCATGGATGCTGTTGTCCTGAACGAGAAAAGCAGATTTGTGTTCCTTGAATCTGCTGTCATTGTCCTGTGCTGGTGTCTTAGCAATCCTAGCACTCTGTTGGTGGACAGATTACTAGATTGTTCTGATGCTCAACAAGCCCCTTTGAATGCTGGTAACCCGGTTTGTGATTATTGCACAGCAGCATTCTGAACTCGAATGCCAGAAGCCTGAGATTCCACTGCAGTGCCAGATGTTGTCTGACTCCTGTCAGTGCTGCAATGCATACAAGACACTGGCCAATAAAGAAAGGCTGAATCTTGGCTGGGTCCATAAGTGTTGTAATGGAGTTGCTTACCACTTCCATGCTGGAAAGGATGGGCTCCAAACTCTGTGCAAAGCCGTGCAAGGTTGGTGCTGGACTCTTCCATGCTCCTTGACATTGCACTCAGGCTTTCTCGCAGGCCTGGCAATGGGAGAAATTTTTTATTATATGTATCTCTCAGCCAGCAGCTTTAGGCTGCCTATTAGAGTGCTCATCTGAGTTCTCTGCACTGCAATCCTTGGGCATCTTTTGCAGAGCTGGCACCCAAGCTTTCATTTTCATCTGCCCTGCCTGACCTCCATTTGAGCTTTGCGTCTTATTGTGTGTCGAGGCACCTATCTCTGAACAAACTTCTAAATTACCTGTTGTGCTAGTATCTAAGCGCTGCGTATATTAATTATTAACTTCACTGTTGTTTTCTTGCACAAGTACATAGTTCTTCAATATAGGCCATTCCCGGGTTGCGAACACCCGACTTAAGGACGCCAATACATGCGAATGAGCTCCCATAATATTATTAAATTCAAAAGTCCAACATGCATTTGTTCCTATAAATGGCAGAACTAGTTTTCTCTCCTATTTTTAGTAATTCTTCTTATCAGTTGTATGTGTTTTTGATGCCATTACAATAATATGGAGGTATGGTTATTATATCAAGTAATTTTTGTGGATTTTCCTACTTATGGAGGTCTGTAAAAACGGAACCTGCTCGTTACCCAGTATTGCAAAAGCTAGGATGCAGTTATGAGAAAAGTGACACGTGAAAGATAAATGATTAGACCAGCTTTAGCTTGTACATTAAAAGAGACTGAGGGGGAAGAGAAGAATGCGGAAGAAGATTGGGTATGAGGATTCTGACCTCTCGGGGTTCAGTTATGTCACTAGCCATGATTTCAATAATGATATCTGTAATTATGGTAGTAATTTGCTTTTTGGGGCAAGATAATACAACAGCTGCTATTATTGCCACCAGTGCAGCTGCATTGTGACCTACAGGAGAGAGTAATTGTGTTTGGGTGATGGCTGTTGTGGTTCAATAGCTAGGAGTGGATGTATGCATTGTGGAATATATGAATGCTAGTTATGAATGTTTATTTGCAGATCATCTGTAGCTGAATGAAGGGGATGTGGTGCATTGAACTGTGTCTGACACTAGTCATACAATTAATTAGGGTGATGGTATTTAAGTATGTGTTTGCTGACCTTGACGGCTGATATGACGTCATTGAACTTCTAACTGCACATTTTGGTCTTTAGAGCTAAACACTTGGCATTGAATGCCACAATTACCTTCTCACTTTGCTACTGAGTTGTGTGCCTGGAGGGGCTCCTCATCTCATTGCAAATATAGGGCATCTCTCCTTCTTTATCTCTCCTTGTACCTTCTCTGTCGAAGCTTTCAGTTCAGTGTTCAAGCACTATGGTGCCAGTTAATCCTGTGTTGAACTCTTTCCAAGATCGCAATAAGTTCTAGCATGCATTGTTTTCTTCCTCACTTCCCTCTTTCACCTTATTCCAGTCTCTTCACTGGTATAACTACACATATTTCACTTTTTTCTGTAAACTTGCCCAATTCTCCCTCTCATCTCATCTGAATTTTCCTTGCATTCCTGCCCACATTCCCCTTGCAGTTTCTTCCCATTCCATTCCCTTCCCCTCCCCCCACACTTTCTTGGGGCTTTTCCATCCCAACCTTCATCATCTATGTCATTGGTTTGCTCCCTTTGCCTCTCAATTATCAATCCCCCCTTCTCCCAGTCCCTCTCACTGTTTTCCCACCAGCATCCCTGTACTTGATTCCAACTCCACTTTGCATTCATCTTGCAGGTTCTCCTTCTTCACCGACCCACCCACGTCTATTATGTCTGTTACTCACCAACTATAGCCCCACTTGCCTGTTTAAGACCATAAGGCATAGGAATAGAATTAGGCCATTTGGCCCATCGAGTCTGCTCTGCCACTTGATCATGGCTAATTTATTTTCCCCTCTCAACTCCATTCTCCTGCCTTCTCCCCGTAACCTTTGACGCCCTTACTAATCAAGATCCTATCCACCTCCACTTTAAATATACTCAATGACTTGGCCTCCTCAGCCATCTGTGGTAATGAATTCAACAGATTCACCACCCTCTGGCTAAAGAAATTCCTCCTCATCTCTGTTCTAAAGGGACATCCTTCTATTCTGAGGCTGTGTCCTCTGGTCCTGGACTCTCCCACGACTGGAAACATCCTCTCCACGTCCACCTTGTCCAGGCCTTTCAATATTCGGTAGGTTTCAATGAGATCCCTCATTCATCCTTCTAAATTCCAGCGAGTAGAGGCCCAGAGCCATCAAACGTTCCTCGTACATTAACCCTATCATTACTGGGATCATTCTTGTAATCTCTCTCTGGACCCTCTCTAAAGCTAGCACATCCTTACTTAGATGTGGGTCCAAAAGTGCTCTCAATACTCCAAATGTGGTCTGACCAACACCTTATAAAACCTTATGTTTCCCGACCCTCACTATCTCTCTTGTCAGTTACACCTCTCGCCCACCACCTTCTTGGCTGTTTCCTCCCTTTACCACCATCCTCTTGCTTCTTCACCCTTCCCCACTATCTTTTACCTGTTTCAGCTTCTCCGCCATATCTCTTACCTGTTCCCTCCACCTCCCCCACTATTTCTTATCTGTTTTATCCCCCATCCCAAAGTTACCACCATCTCCTGCTGCTTTCCCCCATCCCTCTGGCTGGTTTCTTTCATTAAACCTGCATTGCACCCCCTTCCCCACCCCCCCCCCACCAGACTTCACTACCCTTTCTATTTGAACTTGCCTCATCCCTGTTTTCCCCTATCCCTACCTTCTCCGTTCACCCTCTTCTTACTAACTCACATGCTATCCTCTCTCTCATTAAGTCACCCTTAGTTCACCCTCAGTAAATTGTTCACTGCAACCTTGCTGGTTTGCTCTCTTGCTTTCCACTTCAGCCAATTTGTCTCCCCCCAACTCTCCACCCTCGATTTCCTCGGTCCTTTCTCTTCTGCCTGCACTCTCTTTCCTTTTTCTCTCCTCTTTCTCTCTCTTATTTTCTCATTTTTTTTCTTTCTTAACCTATGGCTCTTCTTCCCTTTTGAATTCAATAATGCACTTCTCTTTGATTATGTCTTCCTCTGTATTTCTAATGTTCATTTTTAGTGAATACCTCATTATTTGGGACTATACTCCTTGATTTGTGTCTCACTTTGTCATTTTCTCTCTTTTTCCTCTTATTCAACAACATACTTCCCTCCCCCCTTTTTTTTTATTTAACTCTTGGTATTTCTATTATCTTTTTTCTCTGCATACATATTTTTCATCTTTTTATCTTTATCTGTTATTTGTGATCAGACAACACAATGAATTGACACAGTTTTGTAATATGTATTTTCCTTGCAATTGTACAGTGGTTATTAATTCAATTTATATAATTTTGATATTAATATATTGCTTTTATTTTTACAGCCAGGAGTAAGCACCACAGTAGCAGAAGTAACATCAGGCAAGTGCTCTTATTTTAATTTCCTGCTTAAAAAAATAATTTTATATAGCCAAGTGAACCAATATTTCATGTCTTAAGATTGCTTTTCATGCTGCATAAATATGAATAACTTCAAATTATTAATTCAGGTCAATTGAAACAAGAAATGTTGGTTTTTGAACAGAACGTAGTTTATTTGAAGAAAATAAAGTCTTTGAGAGAATTAAAAAGTTCTAAAGATGTACGGGTAGGTTAATATGGGTTTAAAATGGGCGGCACGGACTCATTGGGCCGGAAGGGCCCGATACCACACTGTAAATAAGATTTAAAAAAAATTTTAAATGGATGTATGTAAGGCTGTTATTCTAGGTTCTATTGTGCAAACGTCGTCCTAACCCAACATCATTAGAACATCTATTACTTTTGCAATTCAGATGTAGATTATATTCTACTTAGGTGTATCATAATCACTGGAAAATAGTACTACACTAATTTTCTCCCTTGCATAAGAGCTTCTGTGGAAGAGAATGCTATCAAAATATTTGTATAAAGATGTTTTATGATAAGGTACTTAAACATAAGCCACATAAAATGTCTCCTCATAATGTAATGAAATGTCTATAACTTATACCAACCATTGTTTACTCTGATGGATTCTGATGAATTTTAATCTTTTTCCAGCTCCCACAACTGCAATTGTTCAGGTGAGTAGCTGTACATGCCTTCTGCTTTGTCCAACCCATGTTAAATTCCCTGTTACTTCCTATTTGTCTTCATCCTCTTCAAGAGCATATATTGCTTTATTGCTTTTCGTGGATTAATGTAACTTCTGTAGTATAAAAAGTAATGCCTGTGAATGAATTGGATGAAACAGTTAACTTTCTGTGAAATTAATTTGTGCAAGCAGTTGGCATTTGTCAATTTAGTGTTTGGGAAATATTTCTATCCTATAACGTATTTATTTTTAATCACATTGGTGACATATTCTCCAATGCTTCAGTCATATAAATTTGAATCATTTCACTGCAAGATCTTCACCATTTTTAAAAATCTATACCTAACCTAAGTAAATCAGAGCAATATGTTTTTTTTAATATAATCCTACAGTGAAGCATCAGGTTATACTCTATATATGTCCTGTGCATTAGAGGGCAAAATGCTCATTAGTTGATGTATCCTTCAACCAGATCTTGAGCAATGTTGCTGGCAGTAAGTTAAAAGATAGCATTTTGCTACCTCTTTTTTTTGTGTTGACATGGGTTAATGTTTTCACCATTTCCTTTAATTTGTGAAGACACTTCCAAAGACAGATCGTGATTTTTATGAAAGAATTAACAAATGAAAAACAGATTACAAATTTTGTGCTTTTGATTTAATTTCCTTAGTTTACAAAGGTTTAATATAAAATTGAAACAGTTAATAGAGACCAAAAGAAATGTCGGTGGCTGGTAGAGCAACAAATGTAATTGAATTAATTTATCCTTTACTCATCTTTCTTTTTCTGAATGATAGGTTTATGTTTCTATATTTTTATAATTATTTGATCTATTGGAAAACTTAAGGATCTGATGTTTTTCAGGCTGCAAATCCAACAGTTTCAAGCGGTCAACAAATTTCAACTGCAAATGAATCATCAGGAGAAGAGCAGCCCAAGAAGGTATTGCGCTGTGAATGCATTCATTTAAGTTAACCGTATTTCAGTTTTTAATGCAGAATTTAAGAAAGGTTTTCTTTTGAAGGATCAAAAAGATAAGTTTGTTTGCTGCCTTTAGCTAAATTGATTGAACAAAACTTTGGCCAGAAAGTGAGTTAAAAGCTGCAAAGATTTGTACATCTTTTAAATACCTGATGTTATAAAGGATTTTACAGTGTAAATTGTTTTTCTAGAGTTAATTCCAGTTGAGGGATAAATGTTAACCAGGACACCATTTGGTTTAAGCTTCGAGCAGGTGGTGAGAGAACCCATATGAAGAATAAATGTACCTGTCTCAGATGCATCTGTGCCAGACAGTATTAATAGCTGGCCGTTGATTGTTTTTTTGATGGTGACAAGATTCTGTCAAAATATTTTGTGGTGCTATCAAAGTGGGATGGATTCAGAATTCTGGCTTCTGCCCTCTTCCTTTCCAGTCCTGATGAAGGGTCTCGACTCAAAAATGTTCACTGTTTATTTCCCTCTATAGATGCTGCCTCCTGTTCCTCCAGCATTTTGTGTGTATTGCTCTAGATTCCACCATCTGCAGAATCTCTTGTGTCTCTATCTAGCAACTTTAAGCTAGTTATCAATGAGGCATGTGGCCTAAAGACTTTTATTCCACCACAGTTAGTAACCTCAACCTTGCGTTTTCCTCCATTATTATCAAAGTAGCTGACTAACCCTGGTTCAATAAAGAGTGTGAAGGGACAGTCAGGAACAGCAGACATACCTCAAAATTCAGTTGCAATATTGGTGAAGCTGCAACATCAGACTTATACGGATAGTAAATAACTTGCTATAAACTGATTCCACAACTAATGGATCAGACTGAGGCTCTGTAGAACGCAAGAAAATAGGAGCAGAGGTATCATCCAGGCCCTTCAAGCTTGCTCGCCATTCAGTATGATCATAGCTGATCTATGCTGGTGTCAACTCCTCTTCTATGCCATTTCCCCATGAACCTCCTTTACCTTTCAAATATTTATCTAACTATAGAAAACACAGGGTAGTGGTTGACGAGGTTTACACTGGCCGGAGCTCTGTGACTAGTGGTGTTTTACAGGGATCCGTACTGGGACCTGTGTGTGTATGTGTATATGACGGGTGGATTAGTAAGTTCACAGACAATACAAATGGTGGCATTGTGGATAGTGCAGAAGATTGCCAAAGGATACAGCAGGATATAGATCATTTGCAGTTATGGGCAAAGAAATGGCAGGTGGAATTTAATCCGGCCAAGAGTGAGCTGTTGCGCTTTGGGGAATCAAATGAAAAAGGACAGTACAAAGTTAATGGCAAGACCCTTAACAGTGTTGATGTATAGTGGGATCTTGGGGTCTAAGTCTATAGCTTCCTGAAAGTGGCTGCACAGGTTGCTAAGAACGTATATGGTATGCTTGCCTTTACTAGTTGACGCATTGAGTTCAAGATTCAGGAAGTTATGTTGCAGCTTTATAAAACTGGTTAGGCTGCATCTGGAGCATCGAATTGCATCCAATTCTGGTCACCCCATTATAGGAATGAGGCTTTGGACAGGGTGCAGAAGAGGTTTACCAGGATGCTGCCTCGTTCAGAGGGCATGTGCTACGACGAGAAGATGGACAAACTTGGGTTGTTTTCTCTGGAGCGGTGGAGGCTGAGGGGAGACCTGATAAAAGTTTATAAGATTGAGAGGCATAGATAGAGTAGACAGCTGGTATCTTATTCCCAGGATTGAAATGTCTAATACTAAAGGGCATGAATTTAAGGTGAGTGGTGGTAAGTTCAAAGAGCTGTGTGGGATAAGTATTTTACTTAGAGTGTTGGGTGCCTGGAATGCGTTGCCAGGGCTGGTAGTGGAGGCAATACTATAGAGATGTTTAAGAGGCTCTTGAATGTGCATAGAATGGAACGATATGGACATTGTGTAGGCAGAAGGAATTAGTTTAGTTAGGTGTTTAATTACTAGTTCAATAGTTTGGCACAAACATCGTGGGCTGAAGGGCCTGTTCCTGTACTGTACTGTTCTATGTCCCACTTTAAGTATATCTAATGATCTGGCCTCCACCACACTTGGGCAAGAATTCCAGGATTCACTGAGAGAAATCAAGGGAAAATTTTTTTATGTACTTTAGTTTTAAATGATTGGCTCCTTATTTGTAATTAGATTCCTCGTTTGTGATTTTCCAACAGTGAAAAGCATAGAGGTGGGAGAATACAAAATCTCTCTATCAAAGGTATATTAGATTGCAAAAGAAAAGGTTGAGCTGTCAGTGGCTGATCCATTCTGGCCTTCTTATGAGGTTCTTTCTGTCATTGACACCTGTATTCAGCAAAGTCAGTTTATTCCAAATGATGTGAAGAAATGGCTGAGTACACTGGACATGGCAAACGCTAAGGACTCTGGCAACATTCTGGCAGTGTGTTTAAAGAATTGAAGCTGCTTGTCAAGCTGTTATAAAATCGGCACCTTCCTGATATAGTCAAAATTGCCCAAGTATTCCTGATGACTCAAAAAGGGGCATCTCCACTCATCTACTTACTGACACATCAGCCTCCACTCAGTTATCAACAGTGGGGTTTTGCTAGAGCACCACTTATTCATCAGTAATCTGCTTACGGAAGCACAGTTGGCATTCTGTCAGAATCGCTTGCCTACAGCTGCAGTTATAGTCAAAGCAAAAAAGTTGAATGCCAAAGATAAGGTGAGAATGACTGCCTTTCACTTCACTTCACCAGTGAAGCAATGTGAAACTGGTAAATATAAATGCATCAAGGGGAAGGCTCTTCACTGGCTGGAATTACACCTCACACAAATGAAGATAACACTGGTTGGAGGCCGATAATTTTATCTCAGATCATTGCTGCGGGAGTTAGAATCATAGAATTGTACAGCACAGAAACAGGCCCGTGTTGACTTGAGGCTTATCTACACCAATCCCATTTGCCTGCAATAGGCCTGTATCCTTCTACGCCTTTCCTATCTAAGCGATTGCCCAAATTCCTTTCAAATATTGTAGTTGTATCTTCGCCTACCATCTCCTCTGTTGGCTCGTTCCAGATAACCACCCACCCTCTGGAAAGCTTACCCTCAGATTTTCTTTAAATTTCTCCCCTCTCACCTTAAACCTATGCCTCTAATTCTAGACTTCCCCTTCCCTGGGAAATGACTGACTATCTACCTTATCTCTCCCCTTCTGTAAGGTCATCCCTCAGCCTCCTATGTACCATTGAGAACATAGGCTCCCAGCCTATCCAATTTCTACTTACAGTATAACTACAGCTCTCCATTTCAGGTAACATCGTGATGAACCTCTTCTGCACTCTACCACATCCTTCCTGAGGTGTGGCGGCCAGAACTGTACACAATACTCCAAGTTTGATGTAACCAATGTTTTGTACAGCTACAACATGACATTCCAACTCTTATACTCAAATGTCTCAGCTTATGAAGGCAAGCATACCAAATGCCTTCATCACTATCCTATCCACCTGTGTTGGCACTTTAAGCAATCTTTGGACTTGCACCTCAAGGTCCTTCTGTGCATCAATGTTCCTAAAGTCTCTGTCAGTTCCTGAGGGCTGTGATCTAGGTCCAACCATTTTCAGCTGCTTTGTCAGTGGCTGTCCCTCCATCATTAGAAGGACTCTCCTCTGGCAACTGCACAATGTTCTGTTTCATTCAAAATTCCAGAGATGATAAAGCAGTCTGTAGCTACAAGCAGGAAGAGCTGGGTAATATTGAAAACAATGCTACTGAATGGCAAGTAACATTTTTGCTATGTCCAGCAGTATTAAGTTTCACTCTAACATTCAAAAACATTACCATTAATGAGTCTCATTACCATCAATACTCGGGATCACCAATGACCAGAAACTGAGCCAGCCACACACGTACCGAGTCAATAAAAGGTCAGGACGTGAACGTTCTATGGCAAGAAGCTTGAATTATGACTTTGAATAATGTTTGCCTCACAGTGTTGTGGGAATACCGCTCCTTTGTCACACTCTTGAAGGTAATTAACAGTGGGTAATAAACACCAGCCTTGCGGCTATGCCCATATCCCACAAGAGGATCAAAAAGTAGTTAATCACGAAGTATACAGGTTGTGTGCCCTTGTATCCATGACCTGATTTAGTTGTGAATGATACATCTGAATTAAGACTAGAGTTCTTTTTAGGCAGTCCTTCAACATCAAGGATGTTTTACTCCCAGTTTGGTTTCGTGGATCCTGAGGTAGCAGACAAGGCAACATGGGAACTGCAGACCTTTCCACATACGTAGCAAGAGGTGCTTGACGGGGTGAGAGGGTGGGTAGTTTGTGGAAGTAGTGCACTCCTTCTGCCACTTACAAAAAAGGCTTCTGTGTGCTTCTGCTGCATGGCCTTGAGGTTCTCAAAGGGTGTCCCAAATGCTGCTCCTCTGCTTCAAGTGGTCAGAGTGGGCTAGAATTTCCCAGGAAATATTGCAGTTCTTCAAGGAAGCTTTAAGTACATCCTTGAATCTTTTTTCTCTATCTGCCTGGTAATCTCCTGCCATAACAGAGCTCAGGATAGTGTGTCTGTTTTGGGAGTCTGATGTTTGCTGACTGAGCATAACGAGGACCTTGGTGCTAGGGATGTTGGCCTGAGAGAGGCTGTTGACGTTGGTTCGTTTATCCTCCCAGTGAATTTGGAGGATTTTGCAGAGACAGCACTGGCAGTATTTTCCATTAGCTTACATTACTCTTTATACTGTTCTTAATTGCTTAAGAACAATGTTAAGGCAAAAGTACATAATTTAGACAAAAATGGTAAATGCCCATTGTTTAAAATTAAAAGCTTATTTTACTAATTTGTATTTTCTCTTGTGTACAAATTTCCAGTAACTTTGGAAAATCAATTTTGCCATATGTTACTGTATGTACTTCCATTAATATTTTAACTTGATATCACTTCCTTTCAGAAGTCCGTTTGGACTGAACACAAATCTCCAGATGGGAGGACCTATTTCTATAACTCTGAAACAAAACAGTCTACATGGGAGAAGCCAGATGAGTTGAAATCACATGCAGAGGTGTGAACTGATGACTTCGATATAATAAATACTGGAAATTGGGCCTGGGGCGTGAACTTCGGAAGACTTTATCTTTTGTTTGTTCAGTATTGAAATAATCTTCTAAAGAGGTTCCTCTTCGTAACATAACTTTATTGTCATGAAAATGTAATGAAGTAAAAACATGTTTGAATAGCTATTCTTTAGTTTTTATTATAAAGTGTTTATCTTTGTTCTGTAGAATTAAATGATTTGATCATTGTACAAGTTAAGATATTAATGCAAGAATATTTTTTTATATTTCAAGCAATTGCTATCAAAATGTCCATGGAAAGAATACAAGTCTGATACAGGGAAGCCTTATTATTATAATTCTCAAACAAAAGAATCTCGATGGACTAAACCCAAAGAATTGGAAGAGCTAGAAGGTAAAATGCTTAATAGTTTCTTAAGACCATGTCTAAAGACCTTTCTTTAAACATTTTCAGTTGAATTGTGTTTTGCATCCAAAATATAACAAATCTATGAGTGATTAATGCAAAAGCAAAATGCTCCAGGTGCTTGAAATCTCAAATAAACAGAACATTCTGGAAATCCTCAGCAGGTCAGGCAACATCTTTGGAGAGAGAAAAATAAGGAGTTAGAATTTCATCTTTAACCATTTTGTCAGAAGAGGTAGAAGAAATTTTAAGATGCAAAGGGGACAAATGAGGAATGAACAAAAGGAAAGGTGTTTGGTATAAATAGATGATGAATAAAAATACATTTGCTAGCAGTAAAGAGAAAGAAATAAAAAAAACTAAAATGTTGAAATGTGAGATACAAAGGCAGGAATCGTTAACAATATGCAAGGTCCTCAAGGCTATAATGAGCCTAGTCAGGAGATTTGTATGGACTTTGTGTTACGAGGGATGGTGGGTTTGTTGTATGAGGATAGATTGAGTAGACAGACAGTATTCTGTAGAGGTTAGAAGAATAAGAGATCTCTATGAAACATACAAAATTGTTAAAGGGCTTAATAGACTGGACGCAGGGAGGATATTTCCACTAACTGAGGAGTATATACTGAGGTCACAATTTCAGAATGAGGGGTAGGCCATTTAGTGAATTTTTTTTTCTAATTGGAGAGTGCTGAACCTTTGAATTCTCTAGCCGGAGGGCTTTGGAGGCTGAATCATTGATTTCATTCAAAACACAGATTTCTGGATATCAAAGGATATCGTTGATAGTCTTGGAAAATAAGCTCTTGAGGTAGATCAGTCATAATGGTGGAGTAAGCTTGAAGGGCCAAAAGGCCTATTCCTGCTCGTATTTCCTATGTTGTTTTCTGCAGAGCAATCCCTAATCTGCTTTTCATTTCCCCAATGTAGAAGAAAAACTGCTTTGTGAGTAGAGAATAATTGCTGCTTCACCTGGAAGGAGAGGTAGATTTAATATCCTCTTAAATTAGATGTGTTATATTTGTTGGGGATAATTGATCTAGCCTCTTGAGAGCTACTGCTTCAGGTAAAATAGAGATCCTCCTCATTGAAGAAATCTTGGTTTCTTGTCACTAACATCTTTGTATCCAGGAAATTCCTTCTTGGCAAGTTTAAGCCTGTGATTCATAGGCTATGTGTTTGTATCCTTTCGAACTTTCTTTGGCATATCTGTGCAGTTTTGTATTTTGTTACTCAGTGATTTGTTGAATGTAAAATAGACTTCTAAAGAGCATGATTTAATTTTAGATAATTAGAACTAGAATTTTTATTGCTTCAAGGCAGTTAAGAGTTGGAAAATATATCTGTTTGTAAATAGGGCTTTTTTAGTTCTGTGCAAGGGCCAGCTGCTGTGCAGTAGGAAAGTGTTTTGATTGACTCGTATTCATCAGTGACAGTTTCCCTCCTGTTGAGGTTAATTATAAAGTTGGGCTTTAGTACCTCAAACCAATGTTGAATAAGGATTGAGTTTAGGATGCCAGTGATGATGGTAATGTGTAAGCATTGAATTTTTGTAAGTGAGGATGGCCAGGAGAGTAATACCAAATTGAAATTCCATCTCATGCTATTTTTCATTTGATGGAGTACATTGTTGATGTAATTGCACGTGGTGAGATGACAAATAAAATTCTGTAATTAAATATTTGCCCATAACTTAGGATTTAACTTCCAAAACTGAACTTTTTGGTTTAAATCTTTGTTTGTAACATGACCATCTCACGGCATGATTATTAAGAATTTTATTGGCTAATTGTTATTTTTGCTAATTTATGCTTTGTGTCATTTGTAAAGTGAGAATATAATTTCAAATCACATCAGCAGGTGCTGAATTTTGAATAGTTTATTATGTTGAATTCATCAAAAGAAGGTTCTTTGCTCAACTGTAAGGTTCTATATTTCAGTAAAGCAGGTGCAGCTGGCAGTGATTTGCAATCTTGTTCATATGCACCTAGTTTATTCTGTGTGAAGTAATAAGATTGTGGCTATTGCTACATCAAAATGTTTTCAAATATAAATTAATCGGATGCTATTTTTGTTTCTGCAGAAATGATCAAGGCTGAAGAAGAAAATGGGTATGCTTTACACATTATCACTCTGTTTCCTAAAATCAGTGGTATTGGAATTTGAAATTTGAATCTGATTTTTTTGAAAATGTGCAAAAGAGATAGGATTTGTTTATTGTTGAAATATTTAGGAAATCACATTGAAGGTTTACATTGTATGGCTTCTTTAAATAGGCATTTATTTTCTGCAGTTGAAATCCTAGGTTCTAGGAAATGATGAATATTTAAATTACTTACAATTTTAGTAAAATGAAAGAAGTAGGATGAAGGAAGTGCAAAAGCAGAATTACACAGAGCCTTTTGCAGGAAAATATTACAGTGCTTTATTTGATACGAGAAAGCTAGTTTTCTTTCATGCTTATACTGAAGCCAGGCAATGTTAACCATTTTTGACAGATAATTTAATAAAGCAATGGATTAAATTAGCTGATGTGAAAATGTGGTAAAGTAAATTCAAAGCATTCTGGTAATTTTTCAGCAGTCTAGTATGAGGAAAGCAAATAGTAATTGATGCTTCTTCCACCCCCACCAAAAAAAAACAAAACAAAATTTTTTACAGCAGTCATGAGTAGGATTGTCCAAGGAAATATCCACCCATCACTTGCGCTGATGAATTGCAGCTTGAACATGTGCCACTAAGTGATGGTTAGATCTGCTGAACACCCAAATAAGTTTGGGAGGGTGAATGCTGTAACACTTGGTGGTTATCAGTGCCTGTGGAAAACAGGTTATGTGAGCCGGCATTAAGGGCACTGATGGTGTACAAAATATTAAGAGGAATAGGTAGAGTAGACAGCCAGTGCCTCTTTCTGTTCTATGACAAGAATGTGAAAGCCAAACTGCCCTATTCCGCTCACGCATGTTCTCTCACTCTCACAATCTCAAAAGTCTTATTTTTCAAGCTTACAGGCAAGGTCTGATGCCCGAATTCCCTTCATAAAGGTATATGAATAAAAAATTTGCCAGGATTATCGAGACAAACAGCATAAGATAAACCAAAACAACAGACAAATAAAAAATATTAACTTCAGAGTTCATAGGAAAGATGAAAAAGATGAACTATGCACATTGTGTTTAGTGTCCTATGACCTTTAATGTTTTTTGTATACTTCATATACATCTAACTTTTTTAATATTCTGCAAGATTTTGACACTTCTAGGAATTGTTGCAGAATAAAGTGAAACTGCAATGTTAACGTAGTTTGGATTGAAATTAATCAAGCATTGTATTAAATTTCAAATTCTGTTTCTGTTTTGCACCATTGAGGTGAAAAAAACATGATGCTAAATTAACTGCTTCACACTTTTCTATCTTGTAGTGTATATTTTTTTCCATGTTCATACCTGTAATACCCAAATGGCAAGCTCCTATGATGTACAGTATGAACAAGGTTGAAGTAATGTGGAGACACCAAGAGGAGGTGGGCATGTCCCTCAGAATAAACCGGGGAGGAGGGGATGGTCTAATTTAGTAAGTTATTTGGCAGCCTATTTAGAAGAGGAATGATGAAGAAAGCTGAACAAGCTTGTTAAATAATTTACAGTATAGCGGCTGCAACCAAAAGATGGAATTGGGTTGGAGTAGTCTCGTTACAGAAATGTCTCATCAAATTCGTAGTAGCCAAATCGAAGAAGGTAATTTTGTAGTGTTTGCAGCTTAATATAGCTTGTATTATCTCACCCATAAATGTATCACTCACAAACATGATTTATCTTCTGGTGCTATTCAAGTATACCTGCCAACTAATAATACTCACACCACCACCCCTCCATCCCCAATACAGTTCTTCAGAGGCAAACAAAACAAGGGCCAACAATACAAGCTTTACAGTGAAAGGATTTTAAACGAATGATTTCACCACATTTTCCATGGAATTGCACATTCACTTTTATCTAATGTAGTTACCAAATGATACAGTTCTTCAGAAATGTTAACTTTTTAATATTATTCAGATTCTGTTTGTATTCATTTCTTAACTATTTTCATGGCTGAAACCCACAAAAAATTATATAGAGTTTTGTTAGTCATTTCGTATAGGTTATAAAGATTGGGTGGGCTGGTCTATAATTATCTCCCCCACGAATGTGTCTCCCACAAACGTAAAGTCACTAGGTAGGATATTTATACTAAACTTTGTAGTATGTTTTCCCCTGATGCCAACTCCACTTTCCTGCTGTGAGCAAAGACATTCCAACACATAGTAGGTGAGGTTTTGGATTTGAAGTGCTAAAACTTGCTGCTATTTGCAATATTGGAGAAACAGCATGAATGTTAGTTTGTTCCACCTGCTATGTCCTCTGCTATTTACTTAGCCTTTCTTTATCTTCCTGAAGCTTCTTTTGCATCCTCGTCACAGTGCACACTTCTGTCTACTTTGTATCATTAGCAACTTGGATTTGTTACACTTGATTCTCTAATCTAGATCAACTACCTCCACGTTCATCTTTTACAAAACCCTAGAATACTAGTCATCAGGTCCAGGGATTTATTGCTCTTCAATGCTGTTCATTTCCCCACTGCCAATTTTTACTGATACTAATTTCTTTGAGCTCCTCATTTACTGTGGACCCATAATCCTTCACTCTTTCCAGGAGGTTTTTTGTGTCTTCTGTGAAGACGGATGCAAAATTCAAGTTTAATTACTCTTGCCATTTCCTTATTCCCCAATATAATTTCTCCTCTCTCGAGGTCGGACAATCCATAACTGGGTATGCATTCACCAGTTGGCTTTACAAGAATCATTTCTTATTAGTGAAAGCATTTAAATAGGTTTTGAAATGCTTTTGGATCAGATTGTGGTGGATGTGGTCCACTGCATGTAGTTACTAGATGTGGTTTTCTTCTACTTGCACTTAGCTGTGCTGGATGTGAAGAGCTATGTTGATGGTAAGGACTGTCCAACAATAATGGCATGCAATGTCAATGTTAGGTGCTGAGTCTCACCCGTGATGGAGATCGTCATTGCCTGGCACAAATGTTACTTGCCACTTATCAGCCCAGGACTGATCTCTTGTTGGATCATAGAGTGCAGAGAATGTTGTTTGCACTCTGTTCCTCAACTCGTGAATTCTTGGTCTTGGCCAAGTTGTTGAATGAAGAAGTTGTGTGCATTTAGTTTGATAGTTCAAATTTAACTCTGATTATTTATGAGATTGCAGCAAACATAGGAAGGTTTCAATTGTACTTGTCTCCTAAAAATACTGTAGTTGCAAAATAACAATTTAAGCAACTTTTGTACATACTTCTATGTAATTCCGTACTTCAACTGACCTCATCTCTCATTTCGTGTACATACGTGAACTATAAAAAATATTGTTTCTGTCTAGTAACCTAAGTCATCTGATGAATGTTTTTAACAGAGTGAAGGAGGCTTCAGTATCTACTGTATCAACCTCTGTTCAAGAGGCAACAACCACCACCCCAGTGGAAGTTACTGAGAATGAAGTTACAACTACTGATGATAATGAAAAGCAGCAAACAACAGCTGTTGAGCAGCCTGAGCCTGAACCTGTAGAAATCACATCCCAGCCAGTAGAAGAAGTAACAAAGCAGGAAGTTCAAGAAAAGTATGAACTTCGATTAGTATTTGTAGTTTAGTTGAATTGTCTAATATTATGCAGTTTATCATTGTAAAATTGTGATTGAAATATGATTAAGTACAAGAACAAATACCTAATATGTAATGCCACAAACGTATTTTCTACTTTAATATTAATGTTGTTATGATTTTGTTGTATTTACTGACTTGTTTTCTAGTTTTCTTTAATGTTCATATTTGTAACATTTTCCATAGTGATGTTCCCAAAAAAGAAGAGGAGGTGAAGAAAGAGCCTGTCAGGAAAACCTATACCTGGAACACAAAAGAGGAAGCAAAGCAAGCATTTAAAGAACTGTTGAAAGAAAAGGTACTGGCTGTGAAATTATATTTTAATCATTGATAAAACTCTCATCTTGAATTTGTATTTTAAAACGTGCAAAGTTTTCACATTTTTCAGAGAGCTCTTTATCTAGTCCCACTCCAGGGCCTAGTAATTTTTGCCAAATGCATAACCAGTTCTCTTTTGGAAGTTATTTTTGACATAGGTTTTGTCTCCTCTTTGGGCAGTGAACTCCAGAGCATGATAGGCTGTATAATTTTTTTTTAAAAGAGGAAGTAATCTCCTCACCTCTTTCATCATTCCTTTGCCTATTTCCTTTGGTTATCACCTCACTACACTGTGTGACCAGCAAATACAGAATGCTAAATTGGAAAAAGCAAAAGTAAATTGTTGTCTCTCCCCAAAGTGAGTGTTGGGACACTGTACCCACATGGATTTCTGCAAGATGGAAACAGGTAGTAAAGGAGGTGGAACAGTAAACAAAGGTGTCCCTTCTGATGAAGTAACGCAGCAAGTTAAGGATTCCCCTCGTGTGGAAAGGAAGATTTATAGCAGCTATAATGGAGAATGCAAATCTGGCAGAGTGAATGAAGACCTCGCAGGAAATGGGATGGGAAGTGTTACCATGGTTGTTTTTCAGTATCAATGGAAATTTTATGATCTGACTAAAACTGAGTCAAAATATGGAAAAAAAATCTGAATCGGAGAGCTTTTGAGCTCATTGTGACAGAGAAATCTCTGAACTGGGGAGAGCTTACAGCCAAACGAGGAAGCAAGTATGCAGCCCTGAATCCTACATTTCAGCACTGAGCAGCCACACTGCTTGTCCCAGACTGCCCTTACAAGCAGCTTCTCTCAACCAAGCTGCGGGTAATTCATAGTGGGGAAAGCACCAGTGGCAATCAGGGGTTTGCGTCATATTCCTGGCACAGCAGTGCACAATTAAAGTGAATGTCTTTTTAATTATAGGGGAGTACGAACCACTGAGTGTTCGAACTGGGGGGACCAAGAATGCAGTAATGAATCAGTGATCTGTGGGGTTGTACTGCGGAGTACCATTTGTAGTTTGGGTCAATCTAAAGTGTTGTTTCAGGTATGGGTGGAAACTAGACAAGTGGTCTAAATTAAAATTAACTAAATAGATTATGAGTATGAATTAATAACTGTTTAAACAAATATTTAGCATGATCTTCCAGGTGTGCAGCCAAGCTTTCTAGACAACTATAAGAAAGATGATGCATTGGTGCAGGGCATAGGGCAAAATGGGGTTGGGAAGGACCAGGATTATTCTGTATGGACAAGCTAAAATGTGATCAATATTATATTAATCTTGCAATTTGTATTGCAACCCAAACAATCAGCTGAAGAAAGAAATGAAGTCAGGGTTTGGATGTTGTTTTGGCAGAAATCAAGCTAGGTGAAATTTTCTAAGTGTTTATTTGGGATAATGAATGTTTTATTTACTAACTTTTCCAATCAGACGTACAATTAAAGCATCTATTTCTTTAGGGTGTTCAGTCAAATGCCTCATGGGAGCAAGCAATGAAGATGATTATAAATGACCCTAGATATAGGTAAGTTTCTAAAAAATTTCTACCTAAATTTTGAGACCCTCTGCTTATTATAAATCCTAATGTCCAACTAAAAGAAACCAAAGTTCTCTAATGCTTGTAATAAAAAAACTAAAGGTATTTTTAAAGCATTCAGAATGGAATATACATTCATTTGTGAGATTTCTGTTCAAGTGCTAAAGGACTGTGGCAGATGGTGAGGGAACCAACAACAGGGAAAAACCTACTTGATCGCATCCTCACGAATCTACATGGCGCAGATGCATCTGTCCATAACAGCATAGATTGGAGTGACCTCCGCACAGTTCTTGTGGAGAAAAAATTGTGTCTTCACAGTGAAAATACACTTCATTGTGTCTTGTGGCACTATGAAGAGATCTAGCATCTCAGAATGGGCATCCATGAGGCGCTGTGGGCCATCAGCAGCAGCAAAATTATACTCAACCACAATCTTTAACCTCTTGGCCTCGCATAGCCCCTGCTCCCCTATCACCATTAAACCAGGGGATGAACCCTGGTTCAATGAAGAGTGAAGGCAGGCTTGCCAGGTGCAGCACTAGGCATACAGCAGAGTGAGGCTACAAGACAAAATCACTTGCATGCCAAACAAAATAAATAGCATACAATAAACAGAGCCAAATGATCCTACAACCAACAGATCAGATCTAAGTTCTGCAATTCTACCACATCCAGTTGTAAATGGTGGTGGACAATTAAACTACTCACTGGAGGAGGAGGCTCTACAATTATCCCTATTCTCAATGATGGGGAGCCTAAAACATTAGCGCAAAAAGAGAAAGCTGAAGTATTTGCAAGAATATTCAGCCAAAGAGCTGAGGGGATGATCCATCACGGCCTCCTCCAGTGGTCCCCAGTGCAATAGATGCCTGGTCTTCAGCCAATTAATGTCACTCCATGTGATAATCAAGAAATTACTAAAGTCATTGGATACAGCAAGGCCATGGGCCTTGATAACATTCCGGCAATAGTACTGAAGACTTGTTGCTCCAGAGCTTGCCGCATCCTTGGCCAAGACTACAACACTGGCATTTACCTGATGATGTGGTACGTCCTGTCTGCAAAAAGCAGGACAATTCCAACCCAACTAATTACCGCCCCATTAGTCTACTCTCAATTGTGAGCAAAGTGGTAGAAGGGATAATCGATAGTTCTATCAAGTAGCACTTGGTTAACACCAACCTGCTCGCAGAACCTCCGTCTGGGTTCCACGAAAGTCACTTAGCTTCTGATCTCATTACAGCCTTGGTCCAAACATGGATAAAAGAGCTAAACTCCAGAGGTGAAGTGAGAGTAATTGCCCTTGATATCAAGGTAGCATTTGATTGAATATGGCATAAAGGAGCCCTGGCTAAACTGGAGTTAATGGGAATCTGAAGGAAAGCTGCTGGATGGAATCACACCTAACACAAAGGAAGATGGTTTTGGTGGTTGGAGGTCAATCATCTCAACCACAGGACATCTTTGTAGTAGTTCCTCAGGGTAGTGTCCCAGGCTCAACCATCTTCAGCTGCTTCATCAATGTGCACTGCTACCACAAAACAACAAATTTCACAACATACTAGTCAGTGATAATAAACCTGATTCTGACATTCAATCATAGGTTAGAAATAGAGATGTTCGCTAAAGATTGCACAATGTTTAGCACCATTTGCAACTCCTCAGATAATGAAGCAGTCCACATCCAAATGCAGCAAGACCTGGACAATTTCCACACCTGACTGATAGGTGGCAAGTCATATCCAACAAGAGAAAATCCATTGATCTCCCCCTGACATTCATTGGCATTACCATCACTGAATCCCCCACTAAGAGTATCCTGGGGGTTACCATTGACCAGAAACTGAACTGGAGTAGCCATATACACTGTGTGGCTACAAGAGCAGGTCAGAGGCTAGGAATCCCACAGCAAGTAGCTCGCCTTCTAACTCTTCAAAGCCTGGCCACAATCTACAAGGCTCAAGTCAGGAGTGTGATGGAATACTCTCTACTTGCCTGGATGAATGCAGTTTCAACAACACCCAAGAAGCTCGAGAACATTGCAGCCCGCTTGTTAGGCACTTCATTCACAGCCATTCATTTATTCCTCCACTGATGCACAGTAGCAGCAGTTTATACCATCTACAAGATCTAGTGCAACAACTCACCAAGACTCATCAGACAACACCTTCGAAACACACAACCTTTACCAGCTAGAAGTACAAGGGCAGCAAAAGTATGGAAACACCACCACCTGGAAGTTGCCCTCCAAGCCCACACCAACCTGACTTGGAAATATATCGCCGTTCCTTCACCATCGCTGGGTCAAAATCCTGGAAGTCTCTCTGTCAGTACACTTCAAGGACTGCAGCAATTCAAGAAGGCAGCACACCACCACCTTCTCAAGAGAATTTAGGGATGGGCGATTAATTGCTGACTCAGCCTGCAAAGTCCACATTCTTTGAATGAATTAAAAACTGTGTTTGTGTTGTTGGGAAGGTAGTTACTTTGGAGGCACTCTTCTTGGTGTTCAGCCCAAATGAAAGATGTGACTCAGCTATCTGGCATGCAATTCAAAGAAGGAAAATTGGAAATGATGGATTTATTTTAAAATTAATTATTTTACAGTTCTATGCCCTTTAGGGTCCAGTATTTTCTTACATTTTTTTAATGGAGAAAATGTTATATTATTTGGTTATCAAGTTGTAACAATTCAGCAGAAAATAATAATATAATAGGATGGCTTGGAGTCAAATAGAGTTGCAGCAGAAGTTTCTAAAAGGTGAAGTTTTCTATCTTGAAATTTTACAGTTGTTATCACCTTAAGAGAATAACCTACAAATAATTCAAGCAAAATACTGCAGATGATGGAAATCTGAGCTATAACAGAAAATGCTGGAAATCCCAACAGGTTAGGCTAAACCATCAGCTTGATAATAAAAATTTTGGAGTTTTCTCAATTAAGAAATTATACTGACCTCTTGCCGAAGGATAGTTGCAGAGGTTCTGTCTCCCTCTAACATCACTTTTTATGCAGGCAGCGATAAAGAAACTAATTCTTAACTATAAGGAGGATAGGAGCTTTATCTTGGATTATAATTTGTTTCCTTGTTTATTATTATTCAAATAAATCCCCTTGCTTTAAAGTTTTTTTTAATAATACAAAATGTAATCTACTATTGAAGGGAAACGTATTCAGCTGGTTCTACTGGATTGTTTACCAAAACAGCCAGTCTTATATTAAACATTTTTCGATGCTGAGTCCAGATTACTAAGAAATTTGCATTTGCGGCTTTTGAATCTCTGCCTATTTGGATATCTTTTTGGTTAATTTCCTTTAGTAATTTTGGATTTGCCTAATCTCATTTTAGAACTTTGATGGTGAGAATTTGCTTTTTTTTGTGCTAATGTGACCAAAATATAAGATCTGCCATTTTATTTATTTTGCACTTTTGTTCTGGTGGTATCTTTTATTAATTGATTCACTGTTTACCAATTGTAACTACTCTTTTGAACCTTGCAGTGCATTACCAAAGCTTAGTGAAAAGAAGCAAGCATTTAATGCATACAAAATACAGACTGAAAAAGAAGAGAAGGAAGAAGCCAGACTCCGCTATAAGGAAGCAAAAGAAAATTTTCAGCGATTTCTTGAAAACCATGAAAAAATGACATCTACTACCAGATATAGGTACAGTTATTTCTAACAAGATTATGTAAATGATTCATCAAATATTTTAATTTATAGTTGTGAATTTATCAATCAGTCCTATTTTTGTACTTTTCCCAGTACTGTGCAATGCATTATCTTGAACAAGGTGCATTTTTTGTTACAAATACGGCTTTGTAATTTTGTTGACAGTGATGATGGAACTGTTCTGCTTTTGTTTAAAAAAAGCTGTTTAATGAACACGTTTACCTGTTTTGCAGTTTAGCATCAATCTATTTTACATTCCCATAAGCAAACAGCTTTTGCAAAACAGCTCTTCTGCCTATATATAATTAGTAAATCAGTTCCCTGAGCCCTGTGTGTCAGGAGGGAAAACTGCCACACTTTAGTTCACCTATAATGTTTTTTCATATTTCATATTTGCCTGTGGAACTGGAAGATCTGACTTCAGGTAGACAAGAATATGAAACTGCAGTTACTTCCTTTCATTGTAGAAAGTGAGATTCTGGTGATGGAATTGTTACTTTTGCTGGTTGTGTGTATTATTTCTTAATGAAAAATTGACAACTTCCTGACAATCAATTTGCTAATGCCATGAATTTTACTATCAAAAATGCTGAAAAATATGTTTTGTTCACTGCTCTTTGGTTAAAATGTCATTTTTAACATCCTTGAGCATGGATCACTTTTTAAAAAATATGTTTGAGCTAATTTAAGTTGATGATTTGTTGATGACACATTGTTACACAATTGCATCTTTATTTGATGTCAGGATTGTGTTAAATATGTGTAGCCTTTTGTTCTTGTATTGGAAAGGCATTTCATATGATTAAGCCTACAATCTTTCTAACAAGCATTTAATTTAGGAGCAGAAGTAGGTCACTTAGTTCCTCAAGACTGATCATGGCTGATCTGATTGTAACCTCAACTCCACAGAAACTTTTCACCCCTTGCATTTCAAGTGTCTGTCCACTCTGTCTTTAAAAAAAATATTCAAGGATTCTGCTTCCATTGTCCTGTGACAGACATGAGGAAAATAAAATTGGCCTTGTTTGCCTTAAAAGGGCAACCCCTTATTTTTAAATAATGACCCTTCTAGAACTTGTGTCGCTCTCTTAATTGTAGCAAGTATGTCGGGTATGGTTATGGTGCAGTGGTCAAATTGCCAGACTGATCATCCAGAGCCCAGGATTAACTATTTTGAGTTTAAATCCCACTGTTGAAGTTGTGGAATTTACATTCACTTAATCTGGAATGTAGAAAAACAATTTGTCTGAGTAGTTTTTATGGTAATTATTATTGAATTGTGGTGAAAAGCCTATCTGCCATGCTAACCTTGTTTGGCCTATATGTGACTGCAGGCCACACCCCTGCCCAACACTGCAGTTGATTCTTAAATGCCCTGAGTGTCCTAGTGAGCCACTCAGTTGTAAATGCTCACCACTACCAGATCAAGGACAATTACAAATGGGCAATAAATGCAGAAGGGTGAATTAATTAAAAATAAAGTTGGAGGCATCTTCAGGACATAAATATAGATCAGAAATATTAATGCGTGATTAATTTTTTTTAATGACCTCTTGTTGCCAACAGTAGGTGTTTAATTCCTACGAGACAGAAATACAAAGACCTGTTCTGCTGTTGCACCCACGTGAAACTGGTGGAGAAAAATAGTTTAATAAATAAATGAAAATTACATTTTAGTTGACTAGCTTCAAAAAAATTTACATGAGGTATTCCATGCCATGCTGTAGAAGAGAATTTTCTTTGTTGGTCTGAACCCAAGTGAAATACATTTTAAATATAATATTATTTTGCTTTTACTTTAAACACTAATTTTTGTTTAGTTATTTAACTAGCCGTAAATCTGGTTAATGGACATTTTTTTATAACTATTGTAATGATCGGATGTATACAGTATTTTTTTTCCACAGATGAATTTAAGTTTACATTCTTCATTATAAAAACAGAACATTCCAAAAACTTCCAGCCAGTTGGGCCATATCTATGGAAAGAGATGAGAGTTAATATTTAAATTCATTGAATAAATATGGAATAGAAATATCAGTAATGACGACCAAAAATCAGCAACAGTGTTGTAAGTTCCTATTTAGTTCACAGATATCTTTCAGGGAAGGAAATCTGCGTATAGAGATGGACAGTGAGCCTGAAACACCTTTAACTGTGGTTGACAATTCACCGCAGAACTACCAGTGACATCATCCTTGTGGGTCATTACATGCATGTCTTCCGTACCTGAGCATTAAAACGCAGAAGTTGAAGTTGAGCTGGAAGTTTGCCGCCCTATGGATCTGAAACATTAACTCTAGTTTTTCTTTCCAAAGATGTTGGCTAAGTTGCTGAGTGTTTCCAGCAATCTTTTTATTTCAGATTTCCAGCATCTGCTGTTTTAATGATTTATATTTTTCGTTAAACTTTTAGTGATAAACTTTTAAGTTTTGAAATCTTTCTTAATTTAAATGTGTTCCCTCTCTATGTAAATAATCCTTTCAGTGAGCCAAGGATACAGTAGACATTTGCTTATTCTATAAGGGAAGACCCTGAGACTTGCTCTCAGCTGGCGATCCTGAGGTCCTGCTCCCGGAATACCCTGATGGTCTTGGAGAGCCTAGCACTTTCAAAGGCCTCCTTAATAGTTTTTAAATGTTTCTGGTAACCAGAGACTTTTAAAAACAATTCAAATAGATTTAAATAATTTAAACCTATTAATAATAATACATTTACTAAAGCCTTGTCATTAGAAATCGCTGAACAACTTAAAGTAAGATTAAAAGATAAATCATTCACTTGCATTTGCAGTTTTAATCAAAGTTGGTGACCCCATTCAAATGCTTCACTACTGGACTCGTAGTGGAGCAGTGTCTGACTTCCAGCTCATCTTGAACTTATGCATTTTTTAATGCGCAGGTGTGGAAGTCGAGAATGTAGTGACCCACGAGAAAGATGTCACTGGTAGTTCCGTGGAGAACTGTCGGCCAGAGTTAAAGATGTTTTCAGCTCATTGTCTATGTCAAGTTGCCCTGTAGCCAACCATGTTGTTGGAATTTCGTGTCACTTATATGCAAATTTCCTTCTATGAAGAACATTTGTGAACTAAATGGGTATTTATGACAATGTTGTTGCATTCTGGTCACCATTACTGATACTGGATTTGTATTCCAGGTTTATTCAATTAATTGAATTTAAATTCCCCAACTGCTGTGATGGGATTTGAATTCATCTCCGGATCAATAATGCAGACTTTTGGATATCAGTAGTAAATTGATCACTATGCTGCCATACTCTTTGTCTTGGATCATATGGCTCAATTGCTTACTAAAGAAAAATACTTAACTGTGAATGAATTTTTTCTTTTGAGTGAAAATTGCACCTTTAAAAAATAATGGTTTTGTATTGTTTCAGGAAAGCTGAACAAATGTTTGGAGAAACTGAAGTATGGACTGCAGTTCCTGAGCGAGATCGACAAGAGATCTATGAAGATGTTTTGTTTTTCCTGGCCAAAAAAGAAAAGGTTTTATTATTTATGAAGTTATGAAATATAAAAAGGTCACTTGACGTTTGTATATTGCGTGTTTCAGCAATCATTGAAGTGGATTTCTTTATGATTTCAGGAGCAGGCAAGGCAACTGAGGAAAAGAAACACCCAGGCACTAAAGAATATCCTCGACAACATGGCAAATGTAACTTACTGCACTACGTGGTCAGAGGCACAGCAATATCTGATGGATAATCCAACTTTTGCAGAAGACGAAGAGCTACAAAGTACGTTAAATGGTCAGAGTAAATTGCAAATTAGAAGAGCTGAGAGAAAGCTGTAGGGATTTGATTGACCTGACACAAACATGTGTGACTAGATTTGATTAAAATACTTTGGAGCATTTGAACAATACAAAACAATTTGCAAATGTTTATTCAGTGTTTTGCAGATAAAATCACTGTTTCGTGTTTACAGCAAAGCATATAGTAAAGAAACAACCATTTGACACATAACAGTATTGGTCAATTTCTCAGTGTGAATCAGCACCACTGATGAAACTGCCACACAAGATTCTGCATACTAAGTAGCAGAAGTAACAAGCTGTGGACAGAATTATGGGTGCCATGGTGGCGTAGCTGGTACAGCTGCTGCCTCACAGCATCAGTGACCAGGTTCAATCCTGACTTCCGGTGCTGTGTTCTGTGTGGAGTTTGCATGCTCTCCCTGTGATGTGTCTGGGTTTCCTCTGGGTGCTCCAGTTTCCTCCCACGTTCCAAACACATGCAAGTAGGTAGATTAATTGGTAGCTGTAAAGTGTCCCTGGTATGTAGGTGAGTGACTGAATCTAGGGTGGGAGTTGATGGAAATATGAGGAGAATAGGAATAGGTTGTGGGGAAAAATTAATGGGAATTGGAAATATCATACATTTATTGGGCAGAATTATCTCCTTCTGTGTCATAAGTAAATATGAATATGGAGTTAAGTAATCCAATAATTAACAAATTAGATCAAAGCTCTGCGTTCCTGCCATATTCAGTACTGATTGGCGGTGAATAATTGTACAGCTAATGGCAGGAGGTAGGTCTCTTGTCCCCATCCTCACTGATAACAGATCAAATGAGTACAAAAGATAAGACTGAAGCATCCATCTTCAGCCGGAAGTGATGTGAATGATTCATCTTTGCCTCCTCTTGAAGTCTCCAGCATGCTGGAGAACCAATTTGATTCACTTCTCTTGTTATCAAAAAAAAATAGCTGGGTGCACTAAGTAAAGGTTAGAGTTTGGGCTCTGTCAACATCCAGCAGGAAGTGATTAGCTCTGGAAGATTTTTGCTGCAGAACTTATCACATCCTCATTCAAGTTCTTCTGGCATAGCTGCAGTGGTGTCATCTGGCAAGAAGGAAAAATCCAATCTGCCCAGTTATAGCTCCATAAATCTCTTTTCCAATAGTTGTAAATGAATGGAAGAATTGTCAAAAGTGCTATAATTGTCAAAAATGATATTTGCTCATCAATAAGGTGCTCACTGATGCTCCGTGTGGGTTCTGCCAGAAGTATCAATTACAAAACTGACTTCAGCTGTGGTTCACGTAGAATTCCATAGGTGAGATGAGAGTGACAGCCCTTGGAAGCCAAATATAAACCCAAGGATGTTGCTGCAGGGGATCCCTACAACGGTGTCCAAAACGTAACTATCTTTGCCTGTTACATCATTTTTACATCATAAGGAAGCAAGTAGAGATGTTCATTAATGATTGCTATATTCAGTTCCGTTTGTAATTCCTCAATAACTAAGTGGTCTGTAGCCACATGCAGCAAGTCTTCATTAACATTTTCTTGGGTTAATAAGTGCTAAGCCAAGTGCTAGGCAATGATTATCTCCAACATAAGATGCTCCAACCATCTTAAGCTGGATATGATGAGAACAATTCATCTCTGCTCAAATGCAGAGAGGATATTTCCCTAGGCTGCAGAGTATAGAAGTAGGGTTCACAGTATCAGAATGGGCTGAGATGAGATTTTTTTTCACTAAGTGGTGGTGAATCTTTAGCATTCTCTTTCCTGGAGAGCTGTGGAGACTCAGTCATAGAGTTTGTTCACAATAGAGGTTGATGGATTTCAGGATGTTAAAAGAAATTGAGACATATGGGGATAAGGCAGGAAAATGGAGCTTGCGTGGAAGATTGGGGCATGATCTTAATGAATGGTGAGCAACTTTGAAGGGCCAGATGTTCTATTCCTGCTCCTAGTTCTTTTATTTTTATGTTCTTGACATTCAAACACACACTTGCTGAATTCCTTGGCATCAATTTCCTGAGATTGATGGTGTTTGAAAATGAGGTCATTGGTCCAATGAAACTGGTCCAACTAAATAAACAGTATACATACAAGAAGAGATCAGAAGTTGAGTATTCTGCAATGTGTGACTTCTCAGTGGTTTTCCACCATCTAGAAGGCACACATAAGGAGTGGAATGGAATACATTCAGCTAGTCAGGGTGGGAGCAGCCTATCCTTTTTCCTGTATGATTCTTAGCTTGTCATGAAACATGGCACTTCAGTGAGAGAGGTATTTTAATTCAGTGACTTTACCATGACATAGATCTCACATGCAGATGCTCAATTTGTAACTGATCTTGCGCAGATTGTACACGTAACTCTTTAGGCAGTTGATGAATCAAAGGCCTTTGCTGCTGTTAACAAAAATGCTAATTTATCCACCTACAGTCCTGGACAACAATTAAATCTGTCAGTGTAGCTTATATATAAAAAAAACAGCAAGTTGATCTGTTTCTGAGACCGAAAGATTTAGCATTTCTCAAGTAATCTTTTTGCAATTCATTGTCTACATGATCTGACCTTAAAAAGGTATGGCATAATTAATTACTGGATTTTATTTGGAATTTCTTTTATCTTTTCCCTGAGTAATTCAAAGATTTTAATCATATAATCAAAGCTAAATTTTAAATTTTCGTACGACTTTCAAAACCTGCAGATAAAATATTCACAGAAATAAGTACTTGAAAGCATTGTCTAAATAATTTTAAACTAATTTCTTCTTGAACCTCTCGCATAATTCATTGATTTTATCTTTGGCACCAAAACTTTGCTTTATAGATATGGATAAAGAAGATGCACTTGTTTGTTTTGAAGAACATATAAGGGCATTAGAGAAAGAGGAAGAGGAGGAGAAACAGCGAGGTTTGCTTAGAGAGAGGAGAAGGCAGCGTAAAAATAGGGAAGCATTTCAGGTAAGTGATCAATAAATTTATAGAAAGTACCCATTTTATCAAAGACTTCTGTGATTGAGGGGAAAAGAAAGCAGCTACTTTTAGAATGGCTGCATTCTTTTTTTTCTTCTGCTGTTTAGTGTTCTGTTCTTTTTCTGCACCTAAACTTTATTGAAGTTGTAAGCATTCTAATTTGTAATCGGTACTCAAAATTTATATTAGATATGCTGACTTACTAAAGTTTCATAAATAATCTCACTTTTCAAGTCAGCCACTAATAAGGTAAAGCCCACACTGCATGTCATAGTGTATATTAAAACATCTACTTGTACTGTAATTATTCCCTTAAAATGTTGTTACTAGCATTGATATAATGATTATAAAATTTTTTCTCATTTAATACAGTAAGTAAATTTCATGAAAATGTGCGACAAAATATTCATTTTCATTTTGCAGACATTCTTAGATGAGTTACATGAAAGTGGACATTTGCATTCAATGTCTACGTGGATGGAATTGTATCCTGCTATCAGTGCTGATATTAGATTCTCCAAAATGTTAGGACAACCTGGTAAGATGAATTCAATTTATTCATAATTCTATGTTCGCCACGTATAACTAATGAACAGAAAAGTTAGTTATTCTCAAATAAACATAATATTTTCTCTTATTACATTGAAATGTCATTTTAGGATCTACTCCACTTGATCTCTTCAAATTTTATGTAGAAGACCTAAAAGCACGATTCCATGATGAGAAGAAGATAATAAAAGATATTTTAAAGGTGATTGCATAATGTTGTATATAACATGGAATTTCGTGTGTGAATGTGTGCAGTAGCAGATTTATAACTTAAAAAATAGTGAATTTATGTAGCTTGTTGAAATCTGCATTTGATTTCCTTGGCCCCCATATAATTACTAAAGAGCTTCGACTTCATAATATTCACTATAGAAACACATTGTTATCTTATTGGAATTTTTGTAATTTATAAATAGTGGTATAAGATGGTAAAATAGCTATCTGTGATTGCTCAAAATATAGGTGATTCCTGGAATCTGTTAATCAATTGTTAATCTTCCTTATAGGAAAACTAATACATTATAATATTACTAAGACCTATGATAAAAAATATGATTCACTAATGATTAGGTTCACATTTACCTAATGTATAGATCTTCCATGAAATAAGATCTCTGGAGTGATGATTAATTTGCACTCTTTTCCATTAGAAGGAAACAAAAGCATTATTACTATAAGATAATCATCACAGCACAATATTAAATCTTATGATTTTTTTTTGTTAAAGGTTCCTTGAATAATTATGCCAAATACTCTGAAAGTGAATGAATCCTGAAATAACTATTATGTATCATTTTTCCTACGCAGGATAAAGGATTTGTTGTAGAAGTAAATACTACTTTTGAAGAATTTGGTACAGTTATTAGTTCAGACAAGAGAGCAGCCACTCTTGATGCTGGTAATATTAAACTTACTTTCAACAGTGTAAGTAGCTTTCTGAAGTTTTTTTTCCCAATATAATGTACTGAAGATCATTAAATCTGATGTTTCCATAGTACAGACACAGAGAAAGTATCTCAAAATCATGGAGAAATAAGCTGTGCTTTCCTCCTTCCCATGCTCTACACTCTACTTCAATTTTCATTTCTCTTCTCTTCGTTGTAGAAGGTACAAAACTCCTTTGGCCACACACCTTGCTCTGCTTCTCTCTCCAGCCCTATGCTCACCACTTTTCTGCAGTGCTGCCGGTGTGTCACCCACTTACAAACTCCATGCTGCTTGTGGCTAAGTACTCCAACAGTGCACATTTCTTTTGCTGGAACTTTGTAACACCCCATGATTGGGCAGAAACCCTGAAATGTTGACAATAAAAAGTAGAAGTCAAAATTAATGGCTCAATAGCAAAATTGCGATCCAGACAGAAAGAGTTTTTCATGGGAACAACTTGTTGAAATATAATTGTAATGCACTATTATCATAAAATATTTTGCTTAATTTATGAAGATTTTTCTTGTAGTTATTGTAATTATAGTTGCACTAATTTATGCTTTGTAAGTTTATTCAATTGTGTACACCTTTTCCAAGAGATTATTAGCAATCTTTTATTACCAATGTTAAGTAAGTAATGTAACATTGGTTTGTATGATCTGTCCAGAACTAGGTAATTACTTGTGATTTCTATTAGTTGTTAGAAAAAGCAGAAGCTAGAGAACGTGAAAGAGAAAAAGAAGAAGCTCGGAAATTAAAGCGTAAAGAAACTGCTTTCAAGAGTATGTTAAAACAAGCAACACCTCCTCTTGAGCCAGAATCAAATTGGGATGAGGTATGTATTTGTCAATGATATTGTAAAGCACATAGCCAATTTCAAATTTACAATTACTCTTGAAATGTTATAATTCTTAGATTTCCAATAAATAATCTATGAGGTAATGAAGTTCATAAGCTAATATATTTATTCCAGGTTAGAGAAAGATTTGTAAATGAGTCTGCTTTTGAAGACATCACAGTAGAATCTGAAAGAAAAAGACTTTTCAAGGAATTTCTACAGATTCTCGAGGTAATTATGGAAAAAGTTCCAATGGTATTGCTTTTTGCTCACTTTTTTCCGCCAGCATAGTCTGCCAATTGTTAATCATTTAGAGTACTTTTTTGACTGGCTATGTGGTGGTATCTAAATACTATGTAATAATTGGCTACAAATGTATGCCATATTTTTAACTTTAATTAATCCACTTTAAACTCAATTAAATTGAGATCCAAGTTATTTTAGTTTTACAGTTTTGGTCATCCCTAAATTAATTATTGTATTTTTTCTTCATTTTGTCTGCCCTTTTCTTTCACCGCATGCGCACACTTCAATTCTTGAACAAAATGTTAGATTTACTCAGATCAGGCAGTGTCTATGGACAGAGAAACAGTACTCTGAGCTATTTTTGTCAAAAATAGTTTATTGTTCTTCATGTTTGTATCTCTTTTCACCTATATTTCATTGAATTTTTTACACACATTAGCATGAATGCCAGCATCATCATTCAAAGAGCAAAAAACATTCCAAGAAATCTAAAAAGCATCACAGGAAGCATTCTCGCTCTCGTTCAGTAAGTGCTTGTAATTAGTTTGTTTATCAATTTGTTATGGTATGTTGAACCGTTTAACAGACATGAAAATCTAATGATTTATTCTCATCTCTAAATTGAAATGTTGTCTTTTGTCAACTCTACAAGCCTGATTTTCTGCTGCCAGCTACCTGTCAGGTGACACTAATTGGGACAGTGACATAAGAATCCTGTCACTTCATTTAAAGTACACTTGAAGCTAGTAACCCCTGCGTTTAATTTCTTGATATTCAACTGTAGAAGATAAGAATTCTGAAGAATGGTGGAACATGCATGCAGGGTTGCTAGCGAATCAAATGTTGCATTTGCTGATATAAATGACTTGGATAGGTAAATTTAATGTTTATCATTTTTGGCTTCAGTTGATCGTTTGAGTTATTGGTTCAATTTTGTTCAGAACTTTTGAGCTAATTGTTCCATTGGACACAATTCTCAGTGAGTGCTGTTAACTGATATGAATGTTTATCCAAATAAAATGCCTCTACCAGGTGCTAAAGGAAGAAGAGGAGCATGTATGTATGGATGGATGCCATGCTCACAGGAAGTGTTTTTGGCTTATCCAGTGGGACCCTAGAGCCTAAAATTCCACTTGGGTAGCCTACAACCCAATGGTATGAACATTGAGTTTTCCAATTTCAGATAACCCACACACCCAGTGTTCCTTTCCCACTACTTGTCCACCTAGGCTATCTCTCCCTTTGTTCACCTTTTCTTCTGCCCCTCCCCCCATTGTACACATGTTACCCTCCCCCAATGTGGTTCCATCTGATCATTACCCACACACCTATCCACCTTTCTCTGTTGGCCTATCCTTTCTATCCTCTCCTCCCACCTGGTTCCATCTGCCTATCGTTCCTCCTGGTTCTGGTTTTACTTATCGCCTCCCCCCTACTTGCCTCTGTCTGCTCATCATCCCCAACCTCACCTATCACCTACCAGCCCCCATCATACCCCTTCCTCTCATCTCTATACTCACTGTCCTCAGTCTAGATGCAGGCTCTCGATCCAGAACGTCAGCCATCTCTTTGCCTCCACAGATGCTGCTTGACCCCCAAGTTCATCCAACAGTTTGTTTTGGGACACTAGTAACTTGTGTGGAGATAAATAGAAAGGGAAATAAGTCCCTGATGGGAGTAACTCCAGTAATCACGGATAACTTTAATCTTCATATAGCATCAACTAATCAAATGGGCAAAGGTAGCCTTGATAAGTTTTGTGTTCCTTAGATCAATACATTGTGGAACCAATCACGGAATAAACTGTTCCAGATTTGATCACATGTAGTGAGGTGGGATTAATTAATAATCTCATAGTAAAGAATCATAGACAAAACTAAGGTGGAATAGGCCTTTCGTCTCTTCTAGCTTGCGCATCCACTCAGTAATAGCAGCATTCTAGGTCCTGCTACTATACAAGTAAATACAGGAAAGTGCAGGTTAGTAATAAAAAATGCTCAGCCAGGTGTAACTGAAACCAATGAAGTAAGTAAGTATGGTAGAGATATGAACTCCCAGTTGAATGCTTCCATGGAAATATCCTCCAATGCAATAAGCTTACTGTCCCTTTTGAGAGTCCTTTGCAGCTTATTTTTCACTTATTAACTTCAAGCCAAAGCATTTCATCTTCACAGAATAAAATAAGTATTAGGTGACTTGGCTCTTTGTGCCTGCTCTGACACCTAGTAAGAGCATGAATGATCTTGGCTCAGTATCATTTTTATGTCTGTTCCTCAGAAACCTAGACTTCCCTACACAGGTCTTTCTTGACCTTGAAAATATTTAATGGTCAGCCTCCACAGCTTTCTGGCGTAGAGAATTCCAAAGATTCACAGCTGTCTTATATAAGAAGTTTCATTTCATGTCCATCTTAAATGGATTACCCTTATTCTGGAACCTATGCCCTCTAGTTTGAGATCCCCGTGCAAGCAGTGACCTTGGCAAGCTCACTCAGAATCTTGTATCTCAATAAGATCACAACTCATTATTTTAGACTCCAATGATTAAATGCCTAATGTGTTTAATCATTCCTTGTAAAATAACCCCTTTTAATTAAGCTATTGAACCTCTCTGAACTGCCAGTAATGCAAGTATATCTCTCTTTAAATAAGGAGACTCAAGACTATTCACAAGAACAAGAAACAGGAGGAGGTCACTTGGTCCCTTGCACCTACTCTAACATTTAATAAAATCACAGCTGATCTTTTCCTCATTTCACTTTCCTGCATTAATCCCATAATTCTTAATTCTCTTAATATCTTAAAATTTATGCATCACAGTACTCAGGAACCAAGTCTCACAGCACTCTTGGGTAGTGAATGCTCTCATTATATTGTAGGTGAATATATTTCTGCTCATCATTGTCCCAAATGACTTGAGTCTTTATTGTGAGACTGTGATCCCTTGTTCTAGACATGCCAGGCAACACTGCACATTACCTTGTCCCCTAAAAATGCTTTGCTTTCATAATAAGTGGTTTGGTTTTCATTTTTGATTCGTATTAATTTATTTCGACTATTTCTAAATGTCTATGATCCAGAGTTGAACTTCAAGATTCACTGCAACTCCAGGCCAGAGGCATTGTTGCAACTTGTGGTTTGCTCTATTTCACAGGATAGTTGCAGCAATGACCACCCCCACCCCACCCCACCTACCGCCTGTTGGGAACCATGTGGCTGCTAAAATATACTGCTGCCTTAGAAATCCCATGAACTCAATCCAACCTAGGTGCCAAATAATCTAGTCTTCTAACTTAATGTTCTTGCAGCTTCATTGCTAAGAATGTGTATTTAATTCTTTAGGGCTCTGAATCAGAAGACGATGATTATCACCATTCTAAGAAAAAAAAGCGTTCACATTCAAAGTCTCCTTCAGACCGATCCTCTAGTGAAGAATCAGGTAACCTAAACCTTGTTGATTCCTTTGTGTATAAACTTAAAATTTCATTCAGATTAGATTTCTGAAATATTTTCTTTTCTCTTTAGAGCGGAGTTATAAAAAGTCTAAAAAACACAAGAAAAAGGGCAAGAAGAGAAGACGCAAGTCTGTAAGTCTCAGTTCCATTTGTTTTCTTTGTAGTGTCTACAGAAGTAGAGTGATTTAATATCAAAAGACTGATTAGCATCTTCTGTGCCCAAAGCATTGCATTGCTGATCCTGATATCAGTTTGAACCTGTAATCCCTCTTTGATTACTGCCCTTGAGAATTACCCAGTCTTGTTCTTTCCTAAGCTTTATCATTCTATTCCTTATTATACTGCAACTCCTTACTATGATTTTCAGACCATAGTAGAATCTGGGGGGAGCTGATGAGAATGTGGAGAGAATTGATTACAGGGAAAATAGGTGGGGAATGGAATTGCTCTGTGAGTCTGCATAGATTCAATGGGCCAAAATTGCCACCCTGTGTCATAAGAAAGATGGAAAATGGATCATCAAAAGCTAGGTTTGGCATCATCTAGCCGTTGTTTAATTTGGTTAGTTATTTCTCATGCATTTATCAACACAGGTGCATGTGTTCACTGGTACACAAGGGACTGTGTTTATTGACATTGGTTGTCAGTTAACTAAAAACGAGACTATTTATCATCATAAAAGTTTTTTTAGTAGAATATCCTTCATTCTTTGTAATTACCGGTGTTTCTAGATTGTAGTCATACTTGCTAAAATACTTTGTTGTTTTTCCTAATATTTCTGGCAGTGTTCCAACTAAAGAGGCATAGATAGGGCAGACAGTCAGGATCTTTTTCCCAGGGTAGAAATGTCAAATATTAAAGGACATGAAGTTAAGGTGAGGAGGGGGGATGTTGGGAGGGGGGAGTTTAAAGGAGATGTGTGGGTCAAGTTTTTTTTGCACAGAGTGGTAGGTGCCGGGAACAGGCTGCCAGGGGTAGTGGTGGAAGCAGATATGATATTGGCATTTAAGAGGCTTCTACATAGACACATGAATATGCAAGGAATGGAGGGATATGGATCATGTGGAGGTAGAAGAGATTTAGCTTAATTTGGTATTGTGTTCTGCAGACATCGTGGGCCAAAGGGCCTGTTCCTGTGCTGTATTGTTCTATTCTATGTTCTAGTATCGTAGAACATAATATAAAACAGTGCAGCACAGAAACAGACTCTTCAGCCAACCATGATGCCAATCTAATCCCACCTGCCTGCACGTGGTCCATATCCCTCCATTTCCATGTATGTATCTAAATGCCTCTTAGACGTTGCTATCATATCTGCTTCTATTGCCTCCCCTGACATCACTTTCCAGGCACCTACTACTCTCTGTAAAAATTGAAAAAAATGCCCCGCAAATCTCTATTAAACTTCCTCTCTCTCACCTTAAACCTATGTCTTCTACTAATTGAAATTTCCACCCTGGCACAAAGACTGAGTATCTACCCAATTTGTGTGTCTCATAATTTTATATACATATGTCTGATATTCCAGATAAAACAATTCAATTCAATTAGCACCCTCTTCAAAGCCTCCACAGCCTTCCTATGGTGTGGCAACCAGAACTGCACACAGTACTCCAAATATGGCCTACTCTAAAGTTTTGGTTTGCTGCAACATGACTCACCAACTTTTATACTCAGTGCCCCATTCGATGAAGGGAAGCATGCCATATGCCTGTTTTATCATCCTATTGACTAGTGTTGCTAGTATCAGGGATCTATGGACTTGCACCTCAAGATCCCTTTATACATAATTCTCTGAAGGGTCCTGCCATTTACCGTATACTTCACTCTTGCATTTGATCTTCCAAAATGCATCACCTCACCCTTGTGTGTATTAAACTCCATCTGCCATTTCTCTGCCCAAATTTCCAACTGTCTGTATCTTCTTGTATCCTTTGACAACCTTCCTTGCTGTTTACAACTCTACCAATTTTAATGTCATCTGCACACTTATGAAATCATTAATATATATTACACACAACAGAGATCCCAGCATTGATGCTTGTGGAACACCATTGATCACAGACCTTCTGTCAGAAAAAACCCCTCTACCACTACCTTCTGTCTTCTGTGACCAATTTTGGATCCAATTTAACAACTCACTATGGATCTCATTTGACTTAATCTTCTAAACCAGCCTACTATGAGGGACCTTGTCAAATGCTTTATTAAAGTCCATGTAGACAACATCCACTGCTTACCCTTATCATTCACCTTTGTCATTTCTTCACTAAACTCAATCTAGTTGGTGAGACAGGACATACCTGCACGAGGCCATGCTGGTTATCAGTAATAAATACATTATTTTCAAACTGCAAGAAAATCCTGTTACTGAAAATTTTCTCCAATAATTTTCCTACCACTGATATAAGGCTCACCAGCCTATAATTTCCTACTTTGTCCCTGTTGCCCTTCTTGAACAAAAGAACAACATTGGCTATTCTCCAGTCTTCTGGTACCTCTTCTGTAGCTAAAGAGGATAGAAAGATATCTGTCAAGGCCCCAGCAATCTTCTCTCTTGCTTCACTCAGTATCCTGAGATAGACCCCATCAGGGTTCTTATCCACTTTAATGTTTTTCATGACACCTAAAATCCCCTCCTTAATATCAACATGCCCTAGAATATCAAAATACTGCTTCCTAATCTCACCATCATCCATGTCCTTCTCCTAGGTGAATACTGTTGTGAAATATTCATTAAGGACCTTGCCCACTTCCTCTGGCTGCATGTATGAATCCTCTCCTTTGTCCTTGAGTGGATCTACCCTTTCCCTAGCTACCCTCTTGCTCCTAATAAATGTATAAAATGCCTCGGAATTCTCCTTAATCCTACTTCCCAAGCACATTTCATGACCCCTTTTAGCTTTCTTAATTTCTTAAGTTTTTTCCTGCTTCCTTTGTATTCCTCAAGGGCCTTGTCTGCTTTCAGCTTTCTAAACCTGGATCCTTTCTCTTTTTGATTAAGCTTACGATATCTCTTGTTGTCCGAGGTTCCCGAACCTTGCCATTCTTGACTTTCATCCTCACAGGAACATCATGGTCCTGAACTCTAACCATCTGGCCTTTAAAAGATATGTCAGATGTGGATTTACCCTCAAACAGCTGCTCCCAATCTACTCTCCCAGGCTCTGCCTACTACTGTTGTAATTAGCTTTCCTCCAATTTAGCACTTTCACCAGTGTTATCCTTATCCATAACTATCTTAAAACCTATGCAATTATGGTCAGTCTTCCCAAAATGCTCCCCCGCTTAAACTTTCATCATTCCCCAAAATAAGGTCTGGTATTGCCCCATCGTAGTTGGACTGTCTACATTATTGTTTCAAGAAAGTTTCTTGTATGCACCTAACAAATTCTGCCCCATATAAGCCCTGGCACTAAGGGAATCTCAATCAATATCAGGGAAATTAAAATCGCTCACCACAGTAACCTTGTTATTTTTACAGTTGTCCATGATCTTGCCTGCATATCTGTTCCTTTAGTCATGTTGGCTATTGGGTGACTTATAGTATAACCCCACCATAGTCATTATACCTTTCTTTATTCCTGACTTCTACCCATATGGCATGACTGGATGAGCCCTCCAAGTTGTCCTCTCTTAGTACAGCCGTGACATTCTCCCTAATTGATAATGCAACTTTCCTTGCCTCTTTTACTTCCCTCTCTGTCATGTTTGAAATATTTATATCCTGGAACTAAGTTTCTACAATGGCTACAGCATCATAGTTCCGTGTACTAATCCAGGCTCTATGCTCAACCTCCTTTCCCATTATACTCCTTGCATTAAAATAAATACATTTCAGGCCATCGTTCCTGCTGTATTTATTATGCTGGCCCTGCCTGTTAGACTTACTTGACTTAACCTCATCCTTCTCTTCAATCACTCCACCTGCTGACTTACTATTCGGTTTCTTATTGTGGGACTTTGATACATTGCTATACAAACAATGTCTGCACACCACATCATTTGGAATGGTACACGTTTGTAGCATCAAGCTCATTATTTAACAGCTTTGGTTGGTTGAAAAAAATGGTAATGGTGGCTAAAGTAGTTGCTAAAATGAAGACTCCTTTTAAAGTCATACAGCACAGAAACAGGATCTTCGGCTCATCAGGTACCTATCCATACTTGCCTCATTTACCAGCACTTGGTCCATACCATTCCTTGGTGATTCAAGTGCTCGTCCAGATGCTTCTTAAATGTGAGAGTACCTACCATCACCGCCTTCTCGGGCAGTGTGTTCTAGATTACAAGCACCTCTGGGTGGGAAAAAAAAAGTCCTCAGATTCTGCCTTAGACCACTTGTCCCTTACCTTAAACCCTATTCATGCCTCTCATAATATTGCATATCTTTATCATGTCTCCCCAGAGCCTCCTCTGATCCAAGGAGAATTAAACCCAGCCTATCCAGTCTGCTATTAACTGAAACATTTAATCCCAGGGAACATCTGGGTGAATTTCCTACATCTATCTCCAGTGCAATCATGTCCCTCCTATTGTGTAGGGACCAGAAATACTTCAGCTGTGCTTCATCTGTGCTTCATCTGATGTTTTATAAAGTTGTACCAAGACGTCCCTGCTCTTGCACTCTATGCCCGGCTAATGAAGGCAAGCATTGGGTATGCCTTTTTCACCACTTTATCTACTTGTGCTGCCACCTTCAGGGATCTTTAGACTTGTACATCAAGGTCCCTTTGTTCTGCCTATATTCATTAAGGCACTACCATTCATAGAATATGTCCTGCCCTTATTAGATCCCCAAAATGAATCATCTCACAGGCGGCACAGTAGCGTAGCGGTTAGCGCGACGCTATTACAGCGCCAGCGATCGGGGTTCGATTCCCGTCGCTGTCTGTAAAGAGTTTGTACGTTATCCCGTGTCTGCGTGGGTTTCCTCCGGGTGCTCTGGTTTCCTCCCACATTCGAAAGATGTACGGGTAGGTTAATTTGGGGGTTTAAAATGGGCGGCACGGACTCGTTGGGCCAAAAGGGCCTGTTACCACGCTGTAAATAATTTTTTTTTAAATTTAAATATATCAGGATTAAATTGTAACTGCCATTGTCCTGCCCAACTTAACCAGTTCATCAATATCATTCAATAGACTAAGACTATCTTCACTATCAACAACATCACCAATTTTCATATGATTTGTAGTGTTATTAATTATAACTCCTACATTCACATTTAAGTCATTAATGTACATAACAAACAGCCAGGGTCCCCACACCAATCCTTGTAATACACACTGGTCATGGGCTTTGAACCATAACATCAATGCTCCAATCATCTTTTGTGTCCCATTACTAAACCCTGCTGTCAATTTTACTTCCCACTATATAGGTGACTCCTGAATCTGAAGGTGAACGAGAACGTGATCGTGAACGCGAAAGGGAAAGAGACCGGGATAGAAGAGACAAAGAAAGGAACAGGGATGATGAGAAAGAAAGAAACAGACACAGATCGCAATCAAAGCATAAATCACCTAGAAAAGCTGCTAACAAAGATACAGTATGTAAATTTTTTGATTGTTTGAAATGTATCTGTTTATCTTTGGCATAAGGCCATGGAACTTCATGATGTTTGTCAAAATGCTTTATAACAAAATGCTTTATAGTAGAATGCTAAGGTCAGGTTGTCCTCAGGTTACGAACACCCGACTTCTGGACACCCCTATGTATGAACGAGCTCCCATAATATTAAATTCAGGAGTCCAACATACATTAATACGTTTGTTCTTATGAAAAACAGAACTAGTTTCCCTGTCTCTCTCTCCACTCTTAGTAATTGTTCTTTCTTATCAGTCTTATGTGCTTTTAATCCCATTCATTACAAATTGTGGAGGTTTGAATTTTGTGTATTTTCTGACATATGGACCTCTGTAAAAATGAAACTTGTTCATTACCCAGGGAAGGCCTGTGTTGCTGTAATCTTTCCTAGTATTGGTATTACATGTTTTTTTTGATTAGTTTTATTTAGCCATCAGTTATTGTCTTTTTTCACTTTGCAGAACGTTGTAATCTTGTTCATTTTCAGATCAATTCTTCATTACAATAATGTAACCCAAGGAAAAGTGTTTCCAGATTGTGGTCAAACTTGCAGAAATATTTCAAATATTTTTCCTAGTGTTTCTGGCAAGTGTTTCCAATAAGTATAGGACTTGTTTTTATTTTTATATATATATATATATATATATATATATATATATATATATATATATATATATATATACACACACACACATATATATATATATAAAAAAGATAAATAAAAGACTTCCATCTCGTGCATTAGAAATAGAAGCCCAGGTGTAAGTAATTCAGCCCTTCAGGTCATTATGGTGAATGTGACCTTGACTCCATTTATACACCGTTGTTTCATTTCTCTGTCTGTTCTGAAAAGTTCACTTAACCAGTTTATTTTAAGCATGTTTATTATCCATTGGAGTTTTATGTAAAGTAGCCTATTGGTTTACATTTTTGTACTAGTCTATTATGAAGTATACTTTGGAGGTCTGGGAATACATTTTTTGAAGCTTTAAATGTTTTCTTAGCATGCCACTCAAATATGAGGTTGGTTAATAATGGTCCTCTTCAATTTTTTTCCTGAATGATTCCATTTTATTATCAGTAGTTATCTGCTCTGTTTGATCATCTTGAAATGGGTGCTTAGTTCCAATTTAGTGTGAATTAACCCAGCTTTAAGTCTGCTGATGATGAAGGGTAGTAATGGTAGATTTCTTCCATGTCATGTCCATCTTTTTAATTTCTGATTTTACTAAAACACAACTTCTAATTTCATTTAAAAATTAAATCACTAAATTTAAAGTCATTTTCCATAAACATACTTGTATTGTTTGGCAATTTGCTTTAGAACAATGGATTCAAAACAAAAGGTAAATGGATACTGGATGCCATCACTGTAGATTCCCTAACATTACTATAATGCTCCACCTGGTCAGACCTGGCACAGGATCCAAGATCCTATTTATTTTGATGGGGATTGTAAAGTTTTTTTTACATTATTTTGAATGTTTTGATTTTGTTTATAGCTCATTTTTAAGTTTTAATTATTCACCTCAATACAACTAGCAAAAAGCCCCATCCTTGGCTTTGCCTGTGATCAAAGGCTGCCAAAGCTGTTTTGAGGACAGGGTGTCTTTGCAGTATCACCTGGGGCTCTGTCACCACTTTCACCATGCTACAGACCTCCAGGGTGTGGAAGGCCAGGAAGATAGCCCTGGCATCTGGGCAAGGTAAATATAGGTTTGGGAGACTGTGGGGTAGCAACTTTAAATAGGAAAACCAATATGTTCATCTAGATTTAATTTGAAATGTGTTCAGCATATTTTTAAAATGGCCTTTATAGCCAATACGCTGCAGAAAAATATTGACTGGTGATGAGAACTGACTTATTGTGGTTTCTGTTTGTAGGCAAACTGGGAAACCTCTGATAGTGAGCTCAGTGAAGGGGAGCTGGAAAAACGAAGGCGAACTCTTCTGCAACAACTTGATGATGACCAATAATTAACCCATCTATGTTTGAATCATTCAAGTCAAAAGTTGGGTGAGGGCAGTCTTTTAACACTCAAAAGGATTAAATGTACAATGCTTTGACACTTGTTGTAATTTTTACAGGGGATATGATGATTTGTGAAACCCGTATAGATCCCTCAAACTTTCTTTCAATATGTGAGCAACAGTGTTTCCTTATTATGTAGATAAATCCTTCTGATTCCAAGATCTGCCAGCTTAAGTTTGGGTGAATATCATGCTACAGTACTCTATTACTCATCATGGGTCTTAAAGCTTACCCATAGTTTCTTGAAGAGCACCTGTATCCTAATTAATGTGTACAAGCTGAAAAGTCACATCTGGTGTGTTTCTGTATCCAACAGCAAGCTTTGGATACCAGAAACTAAGCAGTTCATGTCTGCTTTTGGAAAGTTGAAGATGAGACAGTGTCCAAAGTTTGCCCAGAAATTGTTCTGCTTGCTTCACTTTCAAATATGGGAATAGCCAATAACAATGGAATTTTGTTAAAATTTTATTTTGCCATCGTACATTATGATATTAACAAAAATCCTAGGTAATTAAAAAGAACATAATTGAACTGGTCGTGGCTTGGAAGATAGCATGGCTCTTTCCTAATGTTCAGTGTGTGAGCTACCTGCTATTTCTGACACAAGTAGTTTTTTTTTGTATCCAAATGAGCAAAGCTAGCTGTGTTGAGACCTGGGACATTTGAGTTGCCCTTTAAAATGTCTGGCCATCGTACATTACTGAATATATTACAATGTAAAGAATATTAGATAGATGTGCCATCAAACTGTAGCAGGATTTCATTTTGCTCTAAGTAATACAAAACTGAATTTATTCTGGAATTCTTGGTAGCTTCAATTCCTATTTTAGTGTAGTTAATTTTGTATTTTCAAGGACATTTTTACTCTAATTTGCCTTTTGGAAAACACTGTAAGAGATAACATTTTTGGAGCATGATGCAGGAAAGAAAGCTTGTACCTGTAGCAGAGTTCATTTCCCTAAACAGTAAGGCAAATTTTATTGAAGTTGTTCTAAAATTTAATTTTCCAAGGCATGAAATGCAGCAGAGGGTTTATTTTCCATCTCTGTATATACTTGTGTCTGAAATACTTAAGTGTTGCTCAGAAAGGGAGCAGAATATTTTTGTATGTTTTATCACAGAAACATTAAAATTTGTTTTCTGCTGAAAAATATCTATTCTTAATTGTTGTTTACATAATATCATATGCTATGAAATCAGACACAAAACACTGGGTAGATAAGAACACGTGCTGGTGTGCTTTCACAGCTGCAGTTTGCAAATCTACCACTTTCTGTCCCAGTACTTCAGGTACACTAGCAGCCTTGTGCCATAGGAGAAAAGGTGTGTAAGTGACCAGAAGTGGATAGAGCTATATCCTCAATGGAACTATTTTGGCTGTTTCAGAAATATACCATCAAAAATTGTTGTTCTGGGGCTTTGATTTTTTAATGCTCATTAAGATCTCAAAACCTCAGAACAATAATTTTTGACGGTACATTTATGAAATAGACAAAATAGTTCCATTTATATGGGTCTATTTTAGCTGTATCATTTATCATTTCACTCAGTTCCCTAGACCCGAAGAATGTAATACCATAAATGAGCATGTCAGATTACCCCAAAGAGGTCTCTTATCCACTCGCACTGGGCTATTACTGTGCAAATTTTGTTTTAGCCACAGCTGAGAATGTCAAAGTCAGGATTTGTCTGCCCATGTAAATAATTAGCTGGTGGTGAAATAACATTCCTGCAGCAGCAGGGGAAGGACAGTTTGACTGAACCGTGATGTTTCTAATAGGAATGCTGTTTGGCTTTATTAATCCCTAACACAGGATTGGTAACTTCTACTGAGTTACGTGACATTCTCTCATTCTGGTATCATGTTCTTCAGGTCCAAGGAAGTGAATGAACAGAAATGGAAAAAGATAAAAGTAAAAGTAAAACATAGCATTGGCTTTTCTTGCAGTCCTCAGATAAAGCCTTATATCATGTTTCACTTTGTTACCTGAAATATTTCAGATCTAAATACATACTTTTAATTTATCTGGAGTAATGTTGCTAACTGCATAAATAGTTTCAGATTTAGCTTATGTTTCAATCAATTACCAATCTATTGTTCATGATTGAAGAAGCAGTATCCCTCCTGATTTTATCAGGATTATCCCATCTCATATTACTTAGCTTTGCCTGGAAATACGCTAGACGATTGACCATATTTTATGTAGTAGTGTAAAGAAGTTTATTTGACCAAATGCCATTAACAAATCTTGTTTCTATTTTTTTTATAAAACAATTCTATTTTGCCAACAAGCAGGAAACTTAAAGTAAGTGAGCAGAACATGTCAACATTCCAGTCACTGATCCAGAACAAGGTAATTTTTCTTATCAAATCTCCAGCTTAAAATTTAGGTGCTGTGCACTACCTTAGAATTTATGGTCAGTTGACCTCTGATACCAAAATTAAATATTGTACTCATTTACTTGTTCGTGGACAAAGGACTCAATCTTGTCATGTTCTATGCAGCATATACACACCATGTAGAACTGATATAAAGCAGGTGATTTTAAAACTAAGTTTACAGTGAAATTGTAAGCAGAAGTTAATCTGGTAATGATTAGCCAAAACTTGGTCACTGTCATTTTAGTTAAATATAAAAACAGAACTATAAGTTAAAATAACATTCAAATTGTATAGGACAGCTGTCGCAATATTTTTTAAACAATATGTACAATATTACCCAGAGGCTATAGTGAATCAAAGAACTGTAAAAAACCATAAAAATGCACTGATTTCTTAGCAAAATATCTGTACATTTAGAATAGCATTATCTAAATATAACTACACTGTTCAAAACAAAAAATAATGCCAGTCACAAGTGGGTCACATGAGCCAAATGCATACAGGAAAGAGTTCAGTGGTTAAATACTATACAATAAACTTTACAATCAACATGGCGAGGCAATGCAACCAAGGAGATTAAAATAAAGCCAGATGGCACATTTTCAGAAGTACATGAATTCATTTTCTACTTCAATTGTTGAAAATTGTTAATATACAATTTTACACCATTTTATTTCCAGTAACAAATTTCTACTTTTGGTCCTCATGCTTAATACTGTTTAGTTAGGGGTTAATAGCTTAGTGATATCTACAAGTTTTTCCCAATCATTCACACTCTGTACGTATATAACATTTTCCTTTGTCCTAACACAGCAGCCATAGAATTGACTGTTGCATTATTTTTGACACAGCTCGAAAACAAGTATTGCATCTGCTGATCACAGGCAAGTTTGATCAACCGTGATGAAGAGAGTTGCTTCTCTATTTAAATCACCAAATTCCACACCATTTCAGTGTTTTGGACAGAGCCAATAAAACAAACATTGTGCAACACAAGTACAGCGTGCAGTCTTCAAATGAACTCTAACTTTCACTGCCATGGTAGCTTATGGCAAGCTATTCCACATGCATTATTCTTTATCTCCAAACAAGCATATCTATTTTTCCTGGTTTCAACAATATTATATTTCATGTCAAAATTAAAACAGTTTAGAATTCACAACCTTAGTTCACAACCTTGTTAAAATTAATGGAATATTGTAAAACTTACCAGTTGTTATATCAACAACTTTAGCAACGTCGTGCTGTTAAGCTTGAGAGGAAATTTTATGTTGAGGCACTTGTTAATTTGGGCTGAAAAATTCTGCTAGCCCACAGATAGCCTGTGATTCTTCCTCTTGTCCTAATTCCAGTTTCCAACAGCATGCCACTCAAGCAGGTATGTGGTAACAAACAAACACCACGCAGACATCGTAACATTCAAACACACTCATACTCTCAACACTTTCCTTCTCCATCACAATGCCAGTTCAGCACTATTCACTGAGCGCAAACTTTGTTCATCAAAACGTCTTCTCACGCTCCTTCTCACCGCATCTGCACGCCTGTACGGTTGGTTCCTAAGATCTGTGAAGAAATAAAGTTCAAATTAAAACATGTAACAAGACAATATTTCAAGTGTTTTATTGTGAATCAGAAGACAATCTAGCAAAGCAGCTTGTGTATAGTGAATAGTCTCAAAATATTTAGGTACATGTAATTATATCAAAAATACTGACTACTCTAGAGTTCATTAACCTTCGTGTGGAAAGACCATTTTTCCAGATTTTTCTTCTCAAGATGCTTTTATAGATTTTAAACTGGATAATTTCAAAAAAGGTGGTAATGTTTCATACCTAATTTCCTGGTCACATCCTTGCTACACAGCAACTCACTTCAGGGTACAGGCGACCCCCTACGTTATGGCCATTCAGATAATGGGAATTTGCCTTTACAGAATTCACAAATCGCTACCCAAAAATTTGAGATATGGAATAAAATTCACTCATGGAATTTGTGGGGAAAAAAGTGTAAATAAACCAACAATTTTTTTTTTGCAACTCACATCTCTTGATGCAGATGGTGTGGCTTTATGTTACGGAAAATCATAATGTGGACCGTCTTCTAGGAATATAATCCCCCTGCCGTAACGCAGGGGCCACCTGTATTGATTTTCTCCCATTCTATTTTGTGCACTGTAATTATGCCACAGATTTTAGTTTTAAAATAGCTTTTCTCCCAGTATTTATTTTTCCCCATTTGGGAATTTGTTGAAGTGCTGTGAAAGGAAAATTATTTACAGTAACAGAATAAGAATAAACAAAATTTTCCAGTGGGATCTGTAAGGTCCCAGCTGCTCACAATCTGTGACCCTTATTTGGATGAGAAGAATAAGTAATATGCAAGTTTTGTGATGCTATAAAACTGTTAGTACAATGCAGAGGCATCAAGGGAATATAGACAGAAGTGAATGGGCAGGGGTATGCAGATAGAATAGTATCTGGAAAAATATGCAGTAATTCACTGTGGTGGTAAAAACTAGAAGAGTAACTTTTAAAAGGTTAAAAATTGTTGGTGTTCACAAGGGATCCACGTGTCCTAGTACACAAACTCACTGGCAATTAACATGGAACTAGAGCAAACAATAGGTTGGCCTTTATTTCAAGATGATCTGGGTACAGCCATAGAGTATTACAGCATAGAAACAGATCCTTTGGCCCATCTAGTCCACGCCAACCTAATCTTCTGCCTAGTGCCATTAGTCTGCACCCGAACCATATCCCTCCAAACCCCTCCCATCCATGTACCTATCCAAACTTCTCCTAAATGTTACAATTGAACCCACGTCTACCACTTCCAGTGGCAGCTCGTTCCACACTCGCACCACTTTGAGTGAAGAAGATTCCCCTTATATATTTCACCTTTCATCTTAAGGTCTTGAGTACACAAGTCAAGATGTCTTCCTGCAATTATACAGAGTTGTACAGCACAGAAATGGCCCTTCCACCTAACTCATCCAAGCCAACTGTGATTCCTGTCTACACTAATCCCATTCACCTGCATTAGGCCAGCATCCCTCTACTTCCTTCCTATCCACATACTTGTCCCAATGCCTTTTCAATGTTGTAATTGTATCTGCCCCTACCACCTCCTCTTGGCAGCTCATTCACTCTGTGGAAAACTTACCGCTCAGATCTCACCTAGCCTGAGAAAAAGCCTGTGACTACCCCATTTATGCACAGTCTTATAAACCATTAAGGTCACCCCTCAGCCTGCTACACTCTGTGAACAACCCAGCCTATCCAATCTCTCCTTGTAACTTAAGCTTTCCATTCCAGGCCACATCCTTCTTGTAGTGCTGTGACATGAACTGCAAACAATATTCCTAGTGTGGCCTAACTAATATTTTGTAATGCTGCATTATAACATCCCAACACTTTTGTACTCAGTGCCCTGACCTACGAAGGTAAGTATGCAAAATACCTTCTTCACTACCCTTTCCACCTGTCACCATTTTCAGGGAACTATGAACTTGCACCCCAAGGTCTTTCTGTACATCAAAACTCCTAAGGTCCCTGTCATTTACTGTATATGGCCTGTCAGTATTTGACATTCCAAAATGCATTACCTCACACTTGTCTGGATTAAATTACATCTGCCATTGCTCTGCCCAACTTTTCAGCTGATCTAGCCTCAGGTCTCCTTCTTTGCTCTCTATGACTGCATAGATTGAATGGACAGTCAAGAGATTTTTTCTCAGGGCGACAATGGCTAACACGAGGGGACAATTTTAAGGTGATTGGAGGAAGGTATAAGGGGGGTGTCAGGGGTAAGTTTTTTTTACACAGAGTGGTAGGTGCATGGAACGCACTGCCTGCAGAGGTTGTGGGGGCAGATACATTAGGGGCATTTAAGAGACTCTTAGATAGACACATGAATGATAGAAAAATAGGGGGCTTTGTGGGAGGGAAGGGTTAAATAGATCTTACAGCAGGATAAAATGTTGGCACAACATTGTGGGCCAATGGGCCTGTACTGTGCTGTAGTGTTCTATGTTCTATATGACTCCTCCTTTGTGTCATCAGCAAACTTAATAACCAGAACACCTACATTTTCCTCCCAAGTCATTTATAATATGATAAACCACAACAGTTCCAGCACCGATTCCTGCAGTATACCACTGGTTACAGACTTTCAGTCAGAAAACACAACTCTCCTCCATTACATTCTACCTCCCATCACCAAGCCAATTATGGATCTAGTCTGCCAACACATCTTGGATCCTATGTGCTTTAACCTTCTGGACCAGTCTACAGTGCAGGACCTTGTCAAAAGCCTATATGGGGTTCAACATGTTTTTTTTTAAGCTACTTTGTTTCAGAACCCCCCCACCCCCCAAGATATTTCATCTATTCCCCTATACAAAATAAGATGTATAAGTTGAGCCGTAGCAAGAATGAGAGGTGAAGCAGTTTAATTGAAAGAGGGTTTTGGAAAGGATTTAGGAAGTTTCAGAATGATTTTGGTTTAGTGTGGGAGGCGGGGCGGGGGAGTGCTGCAGAAGAGGACTGAAGGCTAAAGTTGGAGGATCAACAGGCAATTAAAAGATTCTAAAGGATTGGAGGGGAGACAGGAGCTGAGGAAGTGGTTTTTTCTTCAGAGTACTGAGGACTTGGGTGATAAGTAACCAAGACTTCATGTAAATTTATCTCACGCTTGCCTGGATTAAATTTTTCGTTGATACTAGAGTTTGAACAGTGAAATTTCCGTAGCACACAGGATGGAAGGCAATTTGCAAAATTAATTCTAGAGATAGGAAAAACATGGTTGAGCATTTCAGCTGCAGGAACTGTCAGTTTATTTTATGTGTGTTGGTGGCGTTGGGGGGGGGGGGGGGGGGGAGTGGGTGGTGGAGAGAGATATGGTAGGCCTAAAAGATTTAGATCTTGCAGTACCTGATCTCTTTCCTGCTTTGTCACATGCCCTAACAGCCTAGAAACCTGTAGCGACAATCTGAACAGTCAGCAACACTACACTGAAACTGCGAGCAACTTTGGATTGTTACTTTTGCTTGGTGTAACATAAAAATCCCTAAACTGCCATCAGTGATTCTGTTTGCAAAGCTTGATTGCAAAGCGAAAGTCCTTTGGTTATGTTTTCAGAAGGCTTTTAAAATGACCCACAAAAAGGGTTATTTCATAATGCTTCGCCTTGCTGGCGGTGATATGTTAGAAGGTTAATTAAAGGAGCAGGATTAAATGGGTCATCAGATCACTAGCATGAAGTTGTAAATAACAAGTGTTGCACCCCTTGGTTAAAACAATCTATATTAAAGACCTGGATAAATGGGCCAGGACTATACGTCAGAGTTTTCTAATTATTACAAAATTAAGTGGATTAGGGGCTTAAAGAGTGTTTCATTATCACTAGCATGCTCTGGTATTTAGCAAAATAACAGATCATCTTCTTAAGTTATAAATTCTGAGAAAGCTTGGATAATGAGAATGCTTACACTGGCTTGAGAGTCTAGAATTTGGAGTCAGTCTTAAATTAACACAGACATGAGAAAACTCTGCATTCAGACAGTATTGAACCTTTGGAATTCTCTACCTCGGAATACTGTGAGATGTTCAGGTATTACGTTTAGATTTTTGGGTTCTAAGGGAAAAAAGGGATAATTAGGAAGAAATGTGGAAATCAGGTCGTGGATTTCCATAAACAATATGAATGGTTGAGCAGGTTTGATGGGCGTGTACTTACTTGTGCTTTTATTTCCTATATTATTCCAATCATTATCAAGCAATCATAAAAGACAAATTTGTGTTTCCAAAACATCATACAGGTGATCAAAATGTGTTTGAATAGTAGCCTCGACAACGTTTCTCCTGCCGATCTGCTGCAACTTCAGAAGATGGCCCACAGAAATAATCCACTGCCCCAAAAACAACCCATTGCAGGAAATGAGCAGGAGAATCCTTGTCGAGGTGACTCTACAATGCCTGCAATCCACTAAAACTGCTGGAAACTCTCAAAAGAATTAGTATTCTTATAATAATCGGCTTTGTCCTGTAATTACAAATTGATAAAGCTTGCATTTTCTGCTTTATCATATGCACATTTTAAATTTGTCTGCCAATGTATAGCTGTAGCAAGAAAAAGCAATGCTTGCCAGCTCTGTGCGTCTTCCACCACCGCTGTGCAAGAAACATTCCTTACCCTCGAGGGACAATTTGGAAATTTAGTGATATTATTCTTCTTTAGAGCTAAATAGAAAAAACACAAAGGATGGTTAAATTTTTGAGAGAAAAGGGGAATAAATAATTCTTATCTTAGTGTTCCCGATTTACAGTGCAGGTTAGCCACTGTTGCAGAATAGCCACCAAAAGAGAAGTTAGAACAGGTTTGATAGTTGTTGCGGACATAACGGAAGCAGAGTAAAGAAGGCAGAGTCTGAGTTCACAATTCAGATCATTGAAACAAATTCACAAGCTGCTTTGAAGACTGACTTCAACAAGACAGGACAACACAGCCCTATGCAATAGAGTTAAACAAATCATCATAATTTTCAAATTTGTAAAGAGTAATACATTTCTCAAATAGAGCTTCATTAAATGATCAAGAAGTGCTAGCAAGATCAGAACTTTTTTTTAATGACAGGAAAGGGTATGAATTGAAATGCACATGCTCTGTTAGATGAAATTGTTTAGTGATCAGAAAAGCCGTACGTAAATCTTTGATCCTTGACCTAAAGTCCTTCAATGCAAACATATCAATGACTAAATTCATTCACTGTACACATAGACATGCAAGCCAGAAAACTAAAGCAAATACTGGGAAATCCAGCACCACAGCACATGCAAATATTAAGTGACTCAGAATAGCCATGTAAGCAAACAAGCAAAAAAGAAAGAAAGGAAAATATAAACACTTCCAAATTCATGTGTTATCTTGACTGCAAAACCACTTTCATGCAAGGTAACTTACACCATGTTCATAGCATCAAACACTTCAATAACAGAGTAAGGTAAGTTATAGTAAGAATGAATAGCACAAGCATGGCATAGCAATGAAATAATGTATAAAAACAACAGCCAATATATCAATACCACACCAATGCAATTCAAACAGCCAAGATGCACAATAAAGTTCTCAGTAACTTTAAAACATGCAACTGCAATGGAAAATGAGCAGGAATGATTCCCAAAATGTAGCAAACATTTCAAGGTATCACATTTCATATGGTGAAAAAAATAAGTAGGTAGTTTATTTTCAAAAGAAAAATCAACCTTCAAGAGCTTCAGTTGTTAAAATGTAATATTTAATAATGAGAATCTTCAGAGTAAGACGATTCACAGAAGAACCGAGAGCCACGTTTGGCTGTTCGGGCTGTAAAGGGCACCGTCTTCAACACTGCATGGAAGATAACAGCCAACCAAGGCAAAGAGGAAATAGTAAGAAGCAAATGAGCTGGTGTACTAGTAAATGTTAGTCAATAACTAAATTAAGGCTCAGCTGCTTAGATTTGTTTTTAATAACATTCTCTTTTGTTAAAAGCATTGCAAAATGTCAATTGCAGTCATCTGTAAATATTCATGTTAACAAACTACATTATAGCACTCATTTAAAAGGGTTAATCTTAAGGCATACATTACATAATCATGTCAAGCATTTATTAAAATGAGAAGCCAAAGAACTTACAACAACAAAAATCTCATGGTGTTAGTGTGAGTCATTAATTGCATTAAGGAACACGATGAATCTTAAGCACACTGGAGGTAATTTTCATTTTCAGCAATGGAGAAAAACAGCCAGTGTTAGAAAGCTCAATTTTCCTTTCAAATGACTTCAATATCACTGGGGTATATGGACCTATCCCATAACACCTATTTTATATCAATGCCAAAAGTTAAAGTAAGCCATTTAACTGCAATCTGGAATGAAGATCTCAATTACTATGTTCTCTGCTTGGTGCACATTTCCTTGTAAATTGAAAGGCTTTACTCTTCTGGTGGAGCACGAGGAAGATTACCATCCCACTGCTTAAAATTGCAAACATTGTGCCTAAGTTTAAACATAGGATTACGATTGGACTTCGGATGATCTTCTATAAAATCAATCCTGAATATAGCCAACAATTAAAGAAAGGTAAGGTTCAGGCAAACATTAACAAATAAAAACCATGTACTCAAAATCATTTTTTAAAGGAGGTGAATAAACATCTGAAAATAATGGTTTGAGTTGATTTTTCACTCCTTTGAATCCCTAATCCAGTACTATCACTGAGGGCTGGAAGGATCAGTGAAGAGCTAGCAGTAGGATTCTCCACTCAGCTTCCAGCATTAAGCAGCATTGATAAAGACGGTTTATCCAATATTTAGTGTAAGGAGCCTTATTGATCATCCAGCCCATCGTGAGCCACAAGACAACAAAGTGTCCTCTTGGACAGTCAAAACGACTTCCCTCAATTTGTTTTACTTTACGTCCAGAAGGAATATCTTCGGTCAGCTAGACAAAGTGCAACACTGACAAGCTATGGGATGTCAGCAGCCTCTAGGGCGAAATAGGATCAACAAATAGCCACGTGAACAGAAGGTGAAAGAGAACATTGAAGACAGAACTGCCTTTCATTGAGATGGTTTTCAGAAATCCAGACAGTTGGAGAATTGATCTTTCTTTATCTAATATTCTTGTGTATCTGGGCTGTATTGCTTGCATGGAAGTACTGGGGTAGACAATAGTTCAGAAGCTCAAGTCTCATCTTCCATGGCTGGTATACCTCCCCTTACCTGTAATGATATCCTCAATAGCGCCATCTTTTCCTTCATAGACCTGTCTGTGCTCTCTGACTTGTTTCCTCCTCAGCTCTGCAATTAACTCCTGCTGTTGCCTCTTAGTTTTATGCGATGGGGACTAAAATGCAATAGAACAGAAAGATTAATTTCAGAATTTGCTCAGAATTAGATTTTTGCCCAAGTATATTGTAACTAAATTTTGAAAAGGCTAACTTTCAACTCTCACAAACAATAATTTTTAAAGAATTCAATGCTTCAAAATTTGTTGGATTTTCTCATCAACAGAATGCATCGATTGAAATATCATAACTAGTCTTTAATAGAACCTGCTTTGAACTTTGTAATATAAGGAACGTGGGGCCTGAGCAAAAAGCAAGTGAATGAAACTGATGAAACATCCTTGACCTGAAGTGTTAACTCTTTTTCTCTCTCCAGTGACACTGCCTGTGCTGGTGAATGTTTCCTGCATATTCTATTTTATTTCAGATTTCTGGCATCTATGATATTTTGCTTCTGAAGTAGACAAATTGGTAGGTCTTTCAGAAACCTAGCACAGGCATGATCTAGACTCAGTGCCAATGCAGGCAGTAGAAATCTCTGAGCAGAGTTGTAGTAATAATGCAGACATTGCATTTGTGGAGAAAGGAATAGATAAAGAGTCCAGGGGCAGAATCAAACAAAATGGTGCTTCTGCTGCATCTATTCAGTGAAATGGGGAATATTCTATCACAGGCATGACTGACTTGGTCAAGAAGTTTGCAGAGGAAGAACAGGGAATGATCTAGGAAGTAATCTATGTTGTATACGTTTAAAGCCTCTGTCTTGCTCCTTTACCGACAGCATTAGTTAGGCCAGTCGCACTGAACATCGCAGTACACAGATGCGGAGATAACAGTCCACTAAAGTTTGAGGAAAGGCAGTTGGGTTTCATTTTTGAGCTGGAAACCTGCCATTTTTCAGTGCCACCTCTAGATTTTGTACCACTCCTACTGGAAGCCATCACAGACGTCATCACCATCAGTGGAGTTGTGAGCAAAGCTAAACACTGCAATCATCAGTTCATTCCCACTATTAGGTCACTGGTGAAGTATTGGAGGCAAGGCTGGCGTGAGGATACTTCTCTGAAGAACTCTTGAATAAATCCCCTGACCTGGTGATGATTGACGTCAGGCCAATTGTAACGATCTTCTTCAGAGAAAGTTGTGAATAGCAAACAACTCAGTTATCTGTATCAAATCTACTACAAAGTCTAGATGCAGGAGCAATTTTGTATTATTCCAATCCCAATAATCTGTCAACCAAACCAGCGAACACAAAATATTTTTAACGGTGTCGTTAATGTACTAGTTTTTACAGTATGCTTTTAATTTTTTTTAAATCACATTGTTATCCAATATCACCATACCTTTTCATCCTGCTGCTCCAACAAAGCTTCTTGCTCCAGGATTTTATTCAACAGTGCTTCTTCCTGTTTCTTCCGTAGCTCGTTGTCCTGGTCTGCTTGCTGTTGAAGAAGATACAGAGCTTGACACTTTCCCCCTCTCTTTTACTGTATTTAATCTTCAGTTAAGGATTACAAAATACAGTAAGTTAAACCAAACATTCAGAGTTATAAGTTTCCCAAACTGGGAAAGCATTCAACGTTATCTCCAACCCTTTGAGGCGCTCCTTGCTGAAGTGCAAGGCCAGTGAATTTACCCATCGGGAACCTTCTGTCTTGTAATCTTTACATAACGTTAAATCACCTTCACTTTGTAAACTAGGAAAAAATTAATAGACTGCAGCACTGAGGCAATAATGCAAGAAAATAAAAGCACAACATTTTTAGGAACTGTGAAGAACAAATAACTTACACCAATGCAGGTCAAATCTACTGGGTCTTTTGCTTATGTAAATACGGAGTAGATTCTTACCCGGTATGACTTCACAAATCGTACAATTACAGGGAAGAATACTGATGGAGGGGTTGTCTTTGTATTTTCTCCAAAATATTTAACCACCTCATCAAAGGCATCCTGCATTTCACATCAAATGAAAAACATTAAGACTAAAGGAGCAAAAATTCTGAAATGAAGTTAGAAAATCCAAGTGACACAAAATTAAAAACTATTGCTGATTTAAGGTATACTCGACAACATCAAGCTTTTGTTCCATTTCCTTCATCCGATAAGTCTTAAAATAGTTTTCTTCTGTTGCAGAATTATTAACATTAACTGAAAATTAATATATTCTGAAAACTGACTAGACTAATATTATCCCATCTACAGCCTAAATATATTGTATAAATGTCATTTTTAAACCACAGGAACTTTTTTGTCTACGTCTCATACAAGTAACATCTCAAATTATGTGAAGCAGAACTTAGAATAAAGTAATACAGGTTAGAACCTAAAAGGTTCTACATTTAAACAATTCAATTATATTTGTCATGATCACTTTGCCATGGTAAGTTGTTGTAAAGATGCAATTGTATAATTTAGTTTAAAATAATGCCATTTATTCCTGTGATCTAAATTTGAAACACACAGAGATTCTGTGTAAGCAGCAGTGGGATCTCACAACCTTACAAACTACCCACCGCCTGCTCAGTGTGCCACCACCTGCCCCAAGGTCCATGTCTCCCCCACTGGCCTCACTTGCCACCTCAGGACCCATAAAGCTAGAGGAGAAGTCACCCTTGATCACGAGGGATTGCTTAACAAACAGAAGGATTTAAATTTGGACGGAGGCAGGCCCAACCCTTGCACAGCTGAAACAGTCAATCTGGCTGAACTGTTTCCTCCAATCCTCTGAAATACAACCCTAATTAAATATGACCACCTTGTTGTGTGCAGTGCCATCTGGAGTGAATCTACAGTTTCAAAGAAAGGAAAGTATTTGATCTGGAGCTGCCATGAGTCATGGTTTTTAAAAATCTCCATCGGCTATTATTGGAGATGATTGTTGGGATTTCTTTTCTGATGACTGTGTGCATTAAGGCTGTTGGGCGAGAGACTAATTGCAACTCAAGGAATTGTGTGCAATGAAGAATTGGTGATAAGCTACAACAGTATTAAATGCAGATACACTGAGCTGATTGTTAGCAGCTGGTTTTCTAGATGTTCATTTGCATTGCCTTTGTAATAATAGTTTAATAGTAATAGTGTAATAGTACTGAATAATTATTCAATGTATTTTCAGGGATGGATAGGCAAATGGTAACTTTGATTTTACATCCATGTAGCTTTCCCAATAATGAGAAATTAGCACGAGCTAACAGAATAACAAATCCACTACTCAGCTGACGAGGGCAGAGACCTCAATTTGCCCATGACCAAAATGACGCAGCCATCAGCCGTCATTTATATCTCCCATCAGTAGTGTGGAAACCTAATTATAGCAGGATCATCTTAAAGATTAACACTTTCCATCCTGTTAGCATCTATCACATGAAACAATTTAACTCTGTAACAAGCCAACTAATTGTGTCAACATAGTTAAAAATTATATATAGAGAGCCATTGCAGCAAGTTAATCAAATCATCCATGAAATGTTCCATCTGGTTACCCAAATCTGCTTGGGGGGTAGGGAGGAAGGTAGCCCTTTATTTCCCGTCCTTTTAAATTGATGCATGATGAACCAGATACCATGAGCCTGTGAATTCTAGCAACATAGGCTGGGAGACCGAAGATTTAGGTGTGGGCAACAGAATAAAGCACCAGCAACATTACAATTGGTTAAAGGGGATGGTCAGCTGATGTCAGGATATTTTAAAAATGAGTGAGTCACTAACAAATAAAATTTTTTGTAATGCTTATGTGTGGATGCATGAATGATCACAAGTACAGGAATTATAAAGTGCTGGCAAGTGAAAATGCTTGTGGATGGCATGTATGCAGATTAAATATCAAGAGCGACAGTGAGCTGCAATGATAACTAAGTTTTCCTTAAAGAACACAAACTCTGACGTTAAATGGTGAAAGCACAAAGTGGAAAGAATTCTTGCCTGTGATATTCTGGCATCATCCTGCAGTTTTTTCAGTTTTCCTTCATTCGCGCCAAGGAATTCTTTTAGCACAACATTATGCTCATGCATTGTGTACTCCCGTTTTGTGAGGTCCATTCCTCTTTGTAGCTCTTTAACATCGAGTAAGACATTTTCAAGAGACACTAAAGTAAAATATAAGTCAGATTGCATCAGCATACAACATGGTCTTACATTTGTTATGCACACGATAAACTCTAGTGAACGGATGTTAGTCAACAGATACAAAACAGAATTCTTGGGTCAATATCATTCAAATTGTGAATAAAGATGAACCAGTTTCCATGGTTAATTGCACAGTTCACACATCCAACCATTAGCCCAATCAATCAGGAAGAAAATAATGCATAAAATTTCTCAAAAATAGTAAGGTTGTAGAATACCAATGTTGACACTGTTTCACAATAAATTGGATTATTTTCTGCTTAAAATGGCCATCTCCAAATTAATTTATATTCTCAACATTTAGACTATGGGAAAGCTTTCAATGTTCCTTTACGGAACACAAGATGCAACCGGCAAAGCCAGCATTTATTGTCTTTCTCTAATTCTCTTTGAACTGCTGCAAGTTAAAATAACCCCAGTATTATTCGGGAGGGGTTCCAAGAATTTAACTCAGCAGCCTTGAAGGATTGGCAATAACGTGGTCAGAATTGAATGTAATACTCCAATTTCTTAGTTTTGGTACCCAATGCCTGCTTTTGAAAGCCAGGATCCCATGAGAATTTTTGAATAGCATTCTTAACATGCCCTACCAACTTATCTCATTATATTGGGGCAGATCAGACGGCTGCCAAAGTTCACTAGTTGGAAATGTGCTGTTCCTTCCGGTGTGCTCCTAGGCACAATTGCCCAAGGGGAGGCTGACCCCTAGCAGCCTGTAAGTGGCCAGCTCCAGCTCAAATCATTTTGTCCAAAGTCGAGCCCCCGTCCCATGAGGTAATCTAATCATTGCCCTGTGACTAATAAAGATCTTATTTGGCAGCCAGTCTTCCCAGTGTGTCATTCTAGACTTGCTTTGTTGGCTCACCCAGCACCCTGGCTTGTCAAAGATGTTCCAAGGATACCAACGGCTGCTCGACTTTGGCTGGCAGCCTAGGATTGCAGTAAGGCTGATAGGCTGGCAAGGGGAGGGGGAGGAGAATGGTTTTGCTCCTCCTACTCCATCACGGGAGTCTTGGTCAGCAGCCCTTGGGTTCTGCCCAGTCATTCCTTCACTGCCGGGGCTGGGTCTAGAGGTGATCATCACTGGGCAACCTCTCCTCACAGTGCAGTCCAGGTGAGGTTGCGAGCCAGGCTCAGGCACATTCACTATCCAGGCCAGATGGCATCATCATTACCATCATACTACCAGTGAGCGTGTTGCACGATCAAATTTTTTTTATATACATCAAATAGTATTATTCTGCCTGTGCCTGCCCACATCCTTTTGATGTCCATTACTGTTAGCTAGTAAATTTTGTGTCACCCGTACATTTTGAAATTATTCCCTGTACACCCCAAGTGCTTAATATACATTGAGAAAAGCAGCTGTCCAAGTTCAGAATTCAGACAAACATCACTTTATATATCTTCCTCCAGTCTCTAAAGCAATCTTTTAAAAAAAACTCTTTTTGTCTTTGAGTCAAATTTTTATCCAGGTTGCTTCAGCTTCTGCCATTGTCCTTTCATTCCAAGGGCTTCTCCAACATTGCTTACAAGCATACTATGTGCCACTTAGTATAAGATATTTTACAATATTATGTTGCCTTCTATTATCTGATTGTTATTCCTCCTCCTTCACTACAGAGGTTGATCTAACAGGCCAGTAGTTGCTGAGTTTATCCCTTCTGCCCTTGGAACATGGGTGTACATTTGGATTTCTCCAGTCTACTGGAATCATAATCACACCCAAGGTTGATTGGGAGATTATGGCCACCACCTCTGCAACTTCTATCCTTTCTTTTCTCAGTAACTTAGGAAACTTCCCATGTGGGCCTGGCTTCTGACCTACAGCCTTTCTATCTCCTCTTCTATCTAGCTTTAGTCCATTGATTTTATTTCTTTCCCCAAAAATAGAATCAAAATCCTCAATTTCTTCCTGACCTTCAAGATGAACACTACGCCACAAGCTGCAAATGCATTATATACATAAATGTTGGTATAATTTCATCACAATTGTGTGCAGACACATTACAGACCCCAATTGTTCAGTATCAAGATCTTTTAAGAGAGAACTGTTCTAATCACCTGAGGAGTTCAGATATAACCAAAAATAATTATCAAAGCTCAATACACAGTCTAACTTCTGATCAAAAAGGTTATGCAGCAGAAATGGCTCTTTTTTTTTTTACTTTCGACAGCTTCCAATCCCCCACCCTAGGAAGTCCAGATAAGTTATTTGTGCTTAATTTGTTGTGGACATAGATAATTGATACAATAAAGCCAAATTATTCTTTCCCTGAAAAACATTAGGTAAAACTGCAAAATTCTTTCCTTGGTAAAACTCCAAATGAAAACTGATTTTATTGATTTTTCTCCAAATTTAATTTAGTCTCTTTGAATTCAAATATTTGCTTGGTTATTCATTTCAATAAAACTTTGACAAATGATCAAATTTATAAAATTAATAAAACAAGCATAAATGTCTTAAACAGGATGCCATAAAATCTATAGGTTATATAACAATATATTTTTTTAAAACCTAGAATATCTGACATGTATGGGCTCATCCAATGTTAGTGAAATCTAGATGAAAAACACAATGATGCTGGAGGAACTCAGCAGGCCAGGCAGCATCTGTGGAGAAAAGCAGGCAGTCAACGTTTTGGGTCAGGACCCTTCTTCAGGACTGAAGATAGGAAAAGGGGAAACTCAATATATAGGAGGGAAAAGCAGAGCAGTGATAGGTGGACAAAATAGGGGAGGCGGGGTGGGCACAAGGTGGTGATAGGTAGATGCAGGTGCCAGGGAGGAGGGGAGAGCAGATCCACCGGGGGATGAGTCAAAGGTAAGGAGAGAAAGGGGAAAAAAAGTAGAAAAAAAGAGGCTAGGAATGGGAAGAAGAGAAGCAGCATGGTGGGTGGGGGGCGTGGAGAAAGGGGGGGGGGGAGATTACTTAAAGTGGAAGAATTCAATCTTCAACAAAGTTCCTTCAGCATCATAGTGTTTCTCATCTTATCCAATGTTATCCTGTACAAGAAAGATATAGAATGCAGGTTTCCACACAATTCCCCAGAAAATGAATTTCTGCCTTTGGCTCTTCGATCAAAATGAGGCAAAAACTAAGCACCACACTAGAATCCTTCCCAGAGGAAGGGAAGACTGCAAAAGATAATTCCCCGAGTGCCAAGATACCATTAGTCAGACTGCACCCGTGCATTCCCCAGTAGTTAGTTCAACACCGCCAAACCTTTTGGTATCGGTTTACTTTCCAAACTATTTGGCTATATTTACCAAAATATAACAAATAAAACCTTCTGTAGATGTGACAATACTTCCTTAAAGGTGTATAGCTACCTGCTGCTGCTTTCTCCACATAGTGGAGTTCATTGTAGAAGAGGGATACGTCAGGGTATTTTTCTTTGATAACATTTGCAATGTAATGTAACAATGTTTGTTTGCGATCTGTTGACTTAGTATCTAAAAGCTACCAAAGGAAAAGAAAATAAATTATAATTCGGTTCACAAAGTTTAATACATCAATTAATTTTGCACAGTTAAATTTATAAAATATTTTAATTTATAAGTTGTACATTTATAATATGGATGACTTACCAGGTCTAAACTCTGCAGTTTAAATCCATACACTGCTCCTCTCTTACTGCTGTTCATGTAGTTACCAAGTGCTAAAATTATCTACAAAAGATCAACAAGTTTAATTAATAACTATTGACAGACTTAAGTGAATTGAAAACAGTGATAATATTGCAATGATATTCTAATCTTTCACTTCCGTGATACATTTAATTGCTGGATATTCAGGGTTTTTTTCCATTCAATGGATGTGGGCTTCTCAGGCTGAACCAGCATTTATTTGTCCAACCTTAACTGCCCTTGAGAAGGTGGTGGTGAGTTGCTTTCTTGAACCACCGCAGTCCTTGAGGTGTGGGTATACTAACAATGCTCCTTAACTAACACTTAATGTACAGTCCTGCTCGATTTTTATTGTCTTTAACTGCCCAAAATTTTCACGACATACATCAAAATGATTTATTTTAGCTGGTGGAACTTTATTCTTAAATATTAGAGATTAAGAGTTTAGTGTATTGCTTCACTGCAGCCTTTAAAATTCAACTGCAAGTCAATCCAAAACAAAACTTCTTCAACTCCGTGAATATCTGAACCTTTAAGCAGCAGCAGACTTCCCTTGGCATCACTTACGGTGAGGCAGCAGAATCATTAGAAGTTTGAGAAGTGGTAAGAACCATTAAGTAGTCAATGGCAAAATCTTTTAAAATTAGCTTTGGAAACTTGATCCAATCGAAAATTGTGACCGATTATTCATATTATGAATTCAATAGCAATATTTATAGGCAAGTTCTTTAATGTATTATTGCATAACATTCAATGACATTATGGCAGTTTGCATTGATGTTCAGGTGCTAAAAGCAGAACAATGTTAAAGTTAACTGGTCCCTTTAAGGCCACAGCTTTGTGGAAAAGTGATCAGAATTAGTCTAATATTGACAGTCTCAGTACATTTGGAGTGGACGATGAATTGTAACCTGCTGGAAAGGTGGGAGGTTGTTCATCTCAACAAGTATCAGTAGTACAATGGATGCACAAGATATGCAGGATTTTGTGTGTAGTATTGTTTACATCACATACACTTTCTGCAACTGTTTCACTTCCCATAAAATTTCTCCTTATCACACTTTCATGATGGCATCTTTATTGTTACAAATTAATCTCCAACTCATGATTGCTCATTTATTAAAAGTTATTGTGAAGTTTTAAAAGAATATCTAGAAAGTAGCATTATTTGCAGGAAAACAGCAGTGTTCCCAGGGCAAATCATGTTCAGATTGTTGCTACTTACCTCCAATATTTTCTTCAGTTTTTGAGAAGACTTTATTGATACAGATGCAGCTATTACAGCATGAAGTTGCTAAATTGAAAAGAATCAATGTAAATGATTAGCTACGGTTAAGTAACAAACTAAAAATCTCATTAATTCATGTTTTAAGTGCTTATTTATGTCCTGAGATATTATGGAGAAAATATGTGCTGATATTTAAATATATTTACAATGCAATTTGCCCAAATAAAAATCCAAAAGTTTTACTTAGTAAGCTTTGCTATGAAAAGTTCACTTTGGCTCCACAGCTGTTTGAAGCAGAATAACTGACTCATTCATATCAGCAAAATCTGCAATTCAATCCCAACATGCGCCATTTATCTTATTTTTGCCACAGTGCAGATATAATCCAAACTCCTCGACTGAATATATTCCAGACAAAATCCACGGGGCCCCACTCTGGTATCCAATCCTAAGGCCTGCCCAAGTATTTATAATGACAAGATCATTCTTCATTGATGATGCCTTACAAGATGGAATGGTTATTGAAGATAACAGAAGAAAGAAAGATCACTTCACAGCTTCAATGAAATGACTGTAGAATCACAGGCCTGGAAGCTGCTTTCAGCAGTAATGGGTTGCGCATATAACTGGCAGAAGAGGAAGGAAAGAGGAAAAATCTATTTTACTCTTCAATTTAAAGAAAAATATATAATAATTCTGGATCTCTGATGGTAACCATGTAATGTCAAACCAGTGTTACAAAAATTAGATTTTAAGCATAATTAATTTATAACCAAGCTTCACAAAATCAGAGGCACCAACAGCTGGCAGTAAGACAGAGCTAGGTTTGGAGAACCTCATGTCCTATTTTTGAACAAAGGCACTAAGGGGCAGTGTGGGGCTCAGGAACAGGGGGATTCTGTAAGTAACGACAAGTGACAGGTAGAGGAGCCATTGCAATATATTTGCTAGTTGTATTTGCTTCCTAAGAAGGGAAACCAGGCACCTTCACCTTCAATTACACTGCTGCCTAGTTTTCACTGTAACTTATTCAATCATTCCAACATCCATGATCCAACTAATTAAAGTGTAAATGTGGGGACAATACAGTGAAATGAGTACTAACATTAGAATGCTGCACCAGAGTGCAAGTCAGACCCAGGATTGATTTCTGATCTGTTCAGCTCCCAGTCTGAGACAAATTGAATCCCTTCCCTTATGGAAGAAATTTTAACAACATCGAGAAGTGGCCAGTTATTTGTCTTGATTGCAGACAGCATTGCTTGGCAAGCAATTATTAGAACACACAGATAAGAAACAAACATAACAAATACTAATGTTAAAAAGGGAACTGACTCATGTATAAACAAAGGGGATGAAAATACAAACATAGGACAAGCCAACATTTCTGGCATTTTACACATGAAGTAGCTGCTTAGAGAAGTGTGATCAAGAAAAAAACTGAAATTATGAGAGGTAACAACAGTCTGGTCCACAAAGCAGGTTTTAAGGCGTTTCTTGCATGTGCAAAAGTTTAGATAGGGTAATTCTGGAGTCTTCTTCCTTGACAGTGGAAAGTATAGTGGCAACAATAGGGCAAAAGGATTGGAGGGTACGTACAAGATGTCAGAGTTAGAGGAGCATACGGTTTTGAATGTACATAGGGATGAAGGGTTACAGAACCACATGCTGAGAAACCATCAAGAGATTTGGATTGGAGCTTGAGAATTTATAAAAGGTGGCATTAATGGACCAGGACACAATGTAGATTAATGGAAGGGAAATAGAGTGAATGGACCACGTATATAATTGGTAAAAGCTTGGAATAACCTAAGGCTGATCAAAGGTGTAAGCTGACAGACTGCGATGGACAGGTTAGAGGATTGTTAGCTCAGCTGAGCAAAACACATCAAACAGGTTGTGTTCAGCTCGAAATGCTATCCAGCAAGGAGGATAAAAATGGTGGCAAGGGAAAGGAGCTTATTTAAGTTGCTTTATCACTAAATTAGAAAATTACTGCTCACTAAGGTTTGGTTCTCAGACAAATAACTTCACAAATCAGTGGCACCGGAGGGACATAATCCAGTGAGACACAAGAGACATAATGCATTAGATCAACAAATGAGTGGCTAAACCAGCCAAGAACAATACATCTTTAATGACCTCCAAAGCGACAGTGGAGGAAAAAAAATACATTTTGAAAGCACTCAGAATTTAGACTGCAATAATTACTTACTGGTGTCAACATCTGAACACTCTCTGTAAAGTTTCCAATAAATGCCATTATGGTCATCCTTTGCATCAGTCTTTCAACTTTACTGAATTGTACCATGAATCGGTCTTCATCTGTTAGATTCTCCAGAGGCTTCCTCTCTCTTTCATACTGTCTCAGAACCTTAACCTCATTTTCTGTTGGCAAGAACCTCATCAGGCACTCAACAAAGTCCACAGGTAATGTTTTTAGATCAAACCTAATACAAAAAAAAAGTTATGTAAATGATGACTTCATATACGTTCTTTACAGTTGAAGTGTATGTCAAATACATTCTGTTATATTGAATCATTAAAAAAAAATGTTTTCACAGAAACATATTGGAACAGCCCGAATGTACTATTGGCAGAATCTTCTTTCAGTGATTTTTCCCTTCCTAATATTTCTTCTATCTTATCCCTGGGGTTTTGATTCCTTGCTAGAGAGCTATCTCACAACTATTCAAAACTGATTCATAGATCCATTCAAAATGAAGACTGCAAAATGCTTGATGAGCAATACTATGTTTGTGGAAGAGACTTGTGTTACTCACATTTGGATAGCTCTGCATATCTCTTCTGTGGTTTTCCCTGCCTTTCGTAAGGTGATGGCAAGATTCTTAGCTCTGTTGGGTTCCAGTAAAGTCACTTTAGATCCCTTTTGGATCACCTTTTGTCTACTTGAAACAACATCCATAGCTGGCCCCTGGGCTTTCGTTTTAAATATTTCTTCAAACTCATCGACATTCAGTTCCTATAAATTAAAATGTAGCACTGAGACACTTGAAATACAAGGTATTTCATTGTAAATTGCAAATGTGATATGAAATGTCAAGTCCCAATGCAATAAATAACAATACAATTTCAGATGTACCTCTAGGATTCTCTCATCATCAATATCATTGAAGACAGTGCCATTAATCTGATTGGGCTTTAATGCCACCCAGTTGAAGACTGGCATGCGGAACTTTGTTTTGATAGGTTTCTTGATCTTTACAGCTACACAAAAGAATAGTTGAGATATAAAGCATGCAAAACACACCAAGTTCAATTTTATAAAAAGGTTAACTGCACTTGCTAGTTACAATAAGCCAAACCTCATGCAATTTCAAAATTAATACATTTTGCATTACCTGTGACCTTAATGGCAGCATTAAGTGTTATTAATATTTTGACTTGTACATTCATCATGAAGGGATATTTAGAGAACCAATCAGTGAGCACACGACCAAACAGTAAAATGGACAATTTATTTTTGTTTTCTCCACTATCACTGAAAAAATATCTCTCACAGATGAGTGTGAAAATATTTTAAATATTAAGTCTTTTCAGCTCTGGAGTCAGATTTGAAGTTTTCAACTGACACCATAATAAATTATTTCAAATATTTACAGGGCCAATTTCAGTGGTAAACCAAATCTCCTAGATTGTTGAACATCACAAATCTGAGAAAACTTTGTTGGTACATGTGCAGAGAGTTGGCCCTGAGTCAGGTTTAATATTAACACCTTTTGTACATTGACAAAATCACACATTGGCAAACATTTCAAGAATGGTATTCAAAAATCAGAACTTTGCAATAGCAAGCTGCCATTCCCTGTTTGAATTCACAATTTAAGTCTCAATTTAAGAAGGTCTGCATCATCTATGCTGTGTCACTATGTTTACAAGTACCACAATGATGTGAATTCAACTTAGAGCATGCAATGACCAAAACAAACAGGTGAAATATGATATGGGTGATATCTTTCAGAGCAATTCAGTATTTTCAGGGTTCAATCCGTGACATACAAAGCCAAACATCTGAGATATTTTGAGCATGTGAGTGAGAACACCAGGTAGAATTTGATTAAAGCCACACAACCTGATCATTACCTTACACATAGGAACTGGTTCACCTCAGCTCTTAAAATACCAACCAGCACTGATGCAAATGTTTTAACATGTACTTGTGTTAACATGAACTGACTCATCCAACTGGACCAGCTCTTGGAATCTTCAATAACAAATCAAATCCATTGGTTAAAAAAAAGAGGTTAGTTGTGAAATTTAGCATTAATATCAATTTCAAGTAGATGAAATTATCTAGATTATCTGCTTGTAATCTAAAAGCAAAATACCACAGCTGCTGGAAATCTGAAATAACCCGAAAAGTCCTAGAAAAGCTCAGCAGGTCAAGCTGTAGCCGCAGAGAGCAAAAGAGAGTAAATAAAACATTACCCACAGATGCTGCCTGGCCTGCTGAGCTTTTCCAGCATTTTCTGTTTAATAAAATGCGCTGAAAGAACCACAGTCAACAACACATATCACTGTTGGAAGGGCAGACGCACAAATGTGACGTACAGCATCAATAGAGCATAAAGAAACCTACAGAATAGCTTGATTGGTCCCTCTTGTATGGAAGCAGATAGGGTAGATAAAGAAAGTCAAGTTAGCAGAAGTGAAGTCATAAAATAATACGCAAGGAATAGAAAAATATTTTATCACTCTCTCATTGGTTAAAAAAAATCCTGTGGCGTCACAGTGGATTTTATAATCGAAATATTGCACAGCAGCTTTCACATATTCATTCTAACACAGTTAAATTTTTTTATTTTTAAATTTCTTATCATTATCTTATGATAAACCACTAACAATGTATGGCCACGTCATGTAATTGATGCAACCTCATTGATTCACTGCATATGGTTTGATTTCATATATGGTGCATCATTAATAGTCACGATGATATGGCCACATTGCCCATTTCCAAGCTCAGCAGGAACCTTGTTAAAACCATTATTTTTAAACTACTCGATGGCACTTAATTTCCCATCACTTTCTCTCCATTTGTGGCTTTATTTCATTCCCTTTTCTCCCTCAGTCCACCCTTTACTGTTTTGAAACCATTCAAGGTCGTGATTTTACCACTTGCAATGCTTTACCATCAAATTATAAACTTTAGTTTTTGAAATACAATTCCTACTTTCAGTCTTAGTTATGAATTTTTATCCTAAATGGCAAGTTGTCAAATGCTGGTAAAACTGACCACTCAGTGCTCATCACAGGCAGTCTGAGATCAGAGAATTGGGATTCAAAGAGAATGGAAAATAAAATTTCCACCAACTTTTCATAACTTCTCCTTTACTGGCAATCCAGTAGGTATCATATTATTCATCTGGCTGCCTTAAACTCTTCCCCTCCCCCACCCCACCGGCAATCCCAACAAGTGAGAGAAAGTCAGGGAATTTTAAAATTCAGATAAAATACTTTTCATAGCAAGTTTGATATAGACTCACCAATTACAGTCCAACAGAAATGGAGTCAGAAATTAGCGTTTTTGCTTCTTTATTTCTTTATTAAGTATTCCTTAGATCCAGAAAACAAGGAGTTCTCCTACTTTTCAGACCCCACTTTTTCCAATTGTGACCTCTCTCTATAACTCCAATTTGCTGATGTAACCCAAAACCCATAGTTCTGCACCTCCTGCCCCAAGGTCAGCTGTCTGTGTTCTAGTTCCGCTGCCCTCGCTACTGATGTGAGGGGCTGACCCACTCCCGTCACCAAGCTCTGACCTTTCACTTCCAATTGCCAAGGTCTGACTACAACCCTCAAGCAAATCCCCATCTTCCCAGTATTTTCCATCCAGTCGCCACCTTGCCAACAGGTCTCAAGTAAAGGCGTCTTGCCTTTAAATTCGGCACAACCTTCACATCCCCTCCCAATCATTTACTTCTCGCCTCGAAATACACATTTTATTCCTTCTTACCTTCCTACTGAAATGTTACATTTTTAGAACCTAAAACTTAGTAACTACATTTCCTGAGCTTTTAAAATGATCAACTTGTGCTTCATCATCAGAAAACAAAGTACATTGAATACCATGACATTACCTGCTAAGCCAGAGTTAAAAATGAGAGTTGGGGCTGTTCCAGGCAAAGGAGGTGCAGCGGGTGGTGGTGGTGGTGGTGGAGGAGGAGGAGGTGGAACAGGCGGAGCTTCTGCAGCCGAAGGCGGCGGCGGAGGAGGCGGCGGCGGGGGAAGCTGTTGCGAAGATGGGGCCAACACTGGTCCATTTGGGACTGCTGGAAGTTCAAAGACAGAAGTTGGGTTCAGCTTTGCAAACAGTTCCACGTTCCACAGGATGGAAGTTAAATAATGATTAGACCTTCAAACGAGGTGCAGTTCAATACCAAAAAGGTAAGAAATATGATCCGGAGTAAAGCAGGCCAGTCAGCCCCATCAATAAGTTCATAGCTGATCTTTTATCTCAGCCTCACTTTCATGCACCAACACCATATAGCTTGATTCCCTTAACAGCCAAAAATGTATGGATCTCTGCCTTGAACATATCGAGCAATTAGCCCTCTTGGGTAGAGAGTTTCCAAGATATGCTGTTCCCTGCAATGATGATATTTTTTCTCATCTTTGTCCTAAAAGGCCAACTGCTTATTTTGAGACTGTGAGCCCTGGTTGTACAATCCCCAGAAACATCAATTCTGTATTTAATCTGTCAAGTTCCATAAGACTTTTGTATGTTTCACTGAGATCACCTCTCATTCTTCCAAACTCAAGACAGTATAGGCTCAGGTTATCTCTCCTCATACAACTAATGCACCATCCTCAGAACCAGTCTGGTGGAATCTTTGCAGCACTCTCTATATCCTCACCCAGGTGACCAGATCTGTACACAATATTCCAAATTCTGTCTCACCGGGGCCCAGTGCAGTTCTTACAAAAGTCTCCAAATTCACTGGAAGGATAACCAAACAACATCAGTGTTCTCTTCCAGGCCAACACCCCGGGTACATTGGACAGGTCACGTTGCTTGCATACTTCACAACAGACTCCTAAAACTGATCCTCTATTCTGAGCTCCATCACAGATAAAGATTACAAGGCAGACATAGGAAAAGATTCAAGTATGTGCTTCAAACCTCCTTGTAGAAATTCAAACTTCACACCAACTTTCTGCGAATCCCAAGCCCATGAACATTCCAAGCAGAGAAAGAACATTCAGAACCATGTTAAGAACCTTGAGCCCATGTATCAGGAGCACACAGAAACCCCACATGAGCAGGGGGAGGACTGGACCACCTATAAAACACCCACCCATCACCTGCTCAGATGTAGCAGAGTCTGCATTCCCACACTGGCCTCATTAGCCACCTCAGAACAAAACAGGAGTGGAAGTAAGTCATTCTCAATCCCCAGAAACTGCCCAATAACGTAATTGGAGTCAAACATCCCTAATCTTGTACTCAAGTCCTGTTCAACAAAGGCCAACATACTACTTGCCTCCCTAGTTATGATCCCAGATCCTCCAAATACCAACGCTTTCAATTTCTCAATATTTAAAGAGTACTTTGTATTTCCATTTTTCTACCAAAGTGGATAACCTTACCTTCTATCTACCATATCCTTGCCCACTGCTTTATTCACTTAGCCTATCTACTTCTGCTCACACCCCACTCCTCACCCCTCCAAGCCTCTCTGCATCCTCTTCTGTGTAATTGTAATCAATATCCATGTAAAGAATATCCTTATAACTTACACTATTCTAATTAAAATAGCAATATATTTGCTGTTATGCCAACCAGAATCAGAGTAAATTTAAACCCCAGTGACATAACCTGCTCTCGACTTTGAGACTCACCTGCACCAGAGGGGCATGGAGAAGGTCCGGGAAGTGGTGGCATCGACATATCTGATGCTTCAAGTGGTGGCCCTGTATAAATGCTTGGTACATGCTCTGCACCTGGGGACTGTGATGCATTGGGCAAAACTGGCAGAATGGCAATGTCACCATCTCCTTTCTTCTGAACTTTGATGGACCCCTGCTTCTCTAGTTCATGAATTTTTTTCTCCAAGTGGTTGTGTCTTTGAATGGTCTCTTCCTTCTCTTTGATCATTCTCCGCAGCGTGTGAACTTGAGTGTTGGTGTCCTTGTAAACCTCCTGGGAGGGTAGGTGGAGAAAAATCTATTTTAAAAGGTGACCCAAGGAAAAATTCAATTCTTCAAAACATTTTAAACTGAGCCCAAAATCCCTCCCCTGCATTTATGACACGCATCAATTTTCACAACCATTCATCATTCGAGCTGACATCATCCGATCTCATAATGACCTTAAAGTGTTGGGGTCAGGATAAGAACTTGTTAGGGGACCATTGGAATGACCAAAAGGGAGAGTAAACAACAATCCACAACAAATATGCATTGATAATGTATAAATGACATTTGCAGAAACTCCACAGAATGTTATCTAATTGCAAGGACTGGGAATATCAAGGCAGAAAGGGGAAAACAAAACTAACTAAAGGTGACAAGCTGATGGTTTCAAAATGTAAATCTATCCAAAATCAACTCACGAATAATTTATAATAGCTCAATTTCCACCCTTTTAACCTTTCTTTCGTTACGAACTGAAAATACATGGCACTTGTCACATAAATTTCACTAGGTCCTAATCTGTATCAATAAGTTTATGAAGAGTCAGGTTCAGGTCACTGTTGAAGAAACCATGCATTTACTGACATTGAAGGAATCATCTCAGGTCATGAGGTTTTTGTGACAAGCTAAAATTATGTGCTCTAGTCTCTTGAGTGGGGATAACTCACTGGCAAAAAAGAATTAAGAGTTACAGAAACAGAGTTCCGATGAAAAGTCGGAAGCAGTAACATTTTTTTCTTTCCAAAGATGCAGCCTGATCTGCACAGTGTTTCCAGCATCTTCTGTTTTTATTAAATAAATAGCGTGAGTGGGAGAACAAATGTGGATTAGAAAATTTCCAGCAAGTGCTTGTGAGTCATCTCAGACGAAGAACATAATTGCCATATCCAGTTGATAATCTAGCCTGTAATTTCATCACCTTAGCTTTAAATAGACAAATCCTGATGACTGACAGCAATTCTACATTGTTTGAAAACTACAGCTTCCAGGTCTACATATACATAATACATTTAAATACCGCTGAGGATATGAGAAATCATGCACTTTTTGTAACAACAAGAACTGTATGGCATGTTCTTCTCAATGTACTATTAAGGTCACAAAGTACAAGTAAGCACTGGGTGGGTTCATTTCGTTGCTATACAGAATGCTTCTTTGTATTTTTTTCGGAATGGTCATTGAAATTTGAGTGCAGTGCTTGAAGTGTGAAGGACAGGAAGTGATGCATTATAAGGAAGGGTGAGGGTAGGCAGAAAGAGATCTTCTACTGATCCCACCTGTTGGGAACCAGCTTCCAGATGATCAGAGGCCCTCTCTAAATGTAGGTGGCATGCTCTGTGTCCTCATATCAAACTCAGTGCTGTCAAAGCTATTGCTTAATTTAAATGTTTGTGAATATCTTTTATGTTCAATTGTGACAGAAGTGGGACAGACACAAAAAAACACAGACATATTTCCATGAAATTTCTGGTCAAAGAAAGTGATATATTGTACAATAAACACTTTTTTTTACATTAAACATTGATCTACACTAGGTTGCCCTTGGGAACCTGGAGGATGATAAATCTTGGATTATGCCCTGATCTCCATTTGGGATAATCAATGGCAAAAACTAGGCTTTACTGTTTAGGAGCCAAATTAGTTATTCCCAATACAAAACAGGTTCATTGTCCATCATCAGCCTGTTCTATTTACCACAGTTCACAAAGAACAAATTCAAACCCAGTGTATTTTTCATCAGCAGACGAAATGGTATCAACTTACCCTTATGACTTCCAGTTCTTTATTTCTTTGCATTAGCTGCTTTTCCAGTTCCACAATTTTTTCCATTGCTTCATTTTCAGTATCTTGCAACTTTTCTGACAACTGAGACATTTGACATGTTAGTCATCATTTTCTGCCCTTTATCAAGATCATAATTAATTCTGCCTCTGCAAAAAGCTCAACAGTCAATAATCAGACCAACAATACAAAACAGGGAAATATCACAGCCATCTTTGACTCCCTGGCCGCAGTGATCTCCATCTGGGTAGCAGTAGGGATTCCATGATTATAATTAATCAGGAAAAACCTGCCTGGATTCCTGTTGTAGATTGTTATCCAGTGACTGCCCCCCCACCCCCAGAAGAATATACTCATGTGGGTAAAGGCAAGATGTGGCTGAGCTGCTCCTTGGCAGCTGGACAGCCTACACACATTCACCTTCAAGGTGCAGCAGGAATGTGGTCAGGCACCAAACAGCACCCAGAACTCATGGCTGTGCCCCAACATAAAGTCAATGCTTTAAGGAGGCAGAAGTAACATTGTTAAATAAAAACAAGTCCAAAAAGTTTAACTGCAGTACAGAATACAGAAGGATGAATGTAGATTTGCAATCATCACAATATACACAGCCAATTATTTTTGAAATTCAGTTACCTCCATCAGACCATCAACACAGCACCAACATGCAAGTTGCACAATCAGCACGTAACCCGTTTATTACGGTTTTAAGTCACTTCGTTGACAGTTTGGGCACATCTTGGTTATGATTATTTCAGAGTGCCATCTAAGATAAGCAGACTTTAAAACTTTATCCAATAAACATTACGACTCACCCCAAAAGCACTGTTAGGCCAAGGAGCTCTACAAAACGTACTTTTACATTCTGCAGTCACACAATCTATTGGCCATTAAAAACATATCTCTGTCTGCTTACAAGGTCCTCAATCAAACTAACTTTCTTTTTTTAAGTTCCTTGCTGTACCATATGAGGGTGAAATTATTTCCCAGCATTTCAGGAAAAAATAACCATTTGTTACAATTATTCACCAAAGGCAATATTGCTCAACCCAAAGCCTCATTCAAAATTTAAAGCAGTGATTACATGAGAAAATGTTTTCTTCCAGTTCTTCAAACCCTCTCCAAGGCAGCATTCTTGGTCTCAGCATCTTCCAGTAATGCACCACATCAAACACGTTGTCCAGGTAGGCCTGAATCTGCACCTGAAGTTTGTCACTCTCTGTATTTTTCAGCTCTAAAAAATCAAAGAAGATTCACCACCAGCATTAACAAGCCAACTTAAAATACAGCTTCTCAAATTATATTAACAGCCACTGGACTGTCATGTAAAAACTACAGTTTGTACTATTCCTTCACAGTGCATTAATATTTTGGAGAGTTGTAAAGCTAGGGAAGATTTGCTACATTTGGCACCTTGTCACTTCTAACTCAAGTGCAGCACTTAGGCTAGATTTAGAACAAAACTTCTCTCTATAAATAGTCATAGAGTTGTACAGCACACAAACAGGTCCTTTGGCCCAACATGTCCACACCAACCTTTTTGTTAATCTACAGTAATCCCATTTGCCCACATTAGGACATATCCTTTTAAGCCTATTTAAGTGCCTGTCTAAATGTCTCTTATACATAGTAATCGTATCTGATTCTGGCAGCATGTTCCAAATATCAAACACACTATAAAAGAAAATCTTACCCCTTAGATCTCCTTTAAGATTCTTTGCTCCCACCTTAAACCCATGCCCTCTTGTTTTTGATACCTCTACCAAGGGAAAAAGATTCTGACTATCCATCCTATGTCTTTCCATAACCTATACTAATAGAAGTCACCCCCAGCCTCCTTCACTCCAGGGAAAACAACCCCAACCTATCCTATCTCTACTCATAACTAACGTCCCCGAATCCAAGCAGAATCCTGGTGAATCTCTGCTGCACTCTCTCCAACGCAATCACATCTTAGTCTGAATACATTTCAATAATGTGGGCAACAAATGCATTGTAGCTACGTGTGCATTTGAGTTCCATTCTTGGTATATGTATGCCCTAAAGTTACCATAGAGATTTTGAGAACTGTATCTTCAACTTTGTTGTGCTTGCAACATGCACATGCCCAGATCTGCATTAAAAATCCACTTTAGCTCAAGGCAATGATGTAGACTGATTTCATTCATAGTCAAAGAGGAGGGGAGATGATAGACAGATGAGACAGATAGGCGGGGGGTGGGGGGGGTGGGGGAGGTGCTGAAGGGGAGGGCAGAGATAAGAGAGGTTGAAGGTGATAAGTAGAAAAACAGGAGACTGCAGAATCTAATAAGGAAGGTGATGCCAAACCAGTTAAGTGACAGATGGAGCAGGTTGGGGGAAGGGATAGGAGAATCAGTGTGTGTAGCCTTTGGGTTTAGGCAGATGGAACCAGGTGAGGGAGGGGAATGAAACTGGGTGATGGGTGGGCAGATGGGGATGGGGGGAGACAGCCAGGAGAGAGAAAGGAGCATAGGGAATGTGGGTTACCTGAAATTGGAAAATTCAATGTTCATACCCTTGGGTTGTAGACTCCCTGTGTGAAATATGAAGTGTCGTTCTTCTAGTTTGTTTTGGGCCTCAGTCTGACCGTGGAGAAGGCCGAGGACTGACAGGTCAGTATGGCAATGGGAAGGGGAGGATAAAATAACATGCAACTGGGAGGTCCAAGCAGACAGAGCATTGGTGTTCTGCAAAACATTCGCCTAGTCGACGCTTGGTCTCGCCAATATAGAGGAGGCCATATAGAGTTATGTTAAACTTGTACAGAACCTTTATTCCACCACATGAAGTACTTTTTAATATGTTCCGTCACATTAAAAAAAAAGGAAGATATTCAGTGTTTCACGTACAGGGACACCCAAGTCCCTTGGAACACCGACACCTTTCCATCTCTCGCTATTTAATAAATGCTCTGCGTTTTTTTTCTACCGAATAGAATGATCTCACATTTTTCCACAGATTATTTCATTTTCCATAGCCTCACCCATTCACAGCCTCTCTGCAACTTGCTCACACCCCACACTGCCACCCAGCTGAATATCGTATTTCACATCTATTAATATTCTTCCTACTCCAAGCTAGTAGATGGATAGTGTTCAGACATTGTGGATAAGGAAATGGATTAATATCTTCAAGCAACTGGCAATATGCACCATGTAGCATAATACTCACATCCAGGTATTCATCCAGTCCTAGTTTGGTGAATTCATGTTGGAGATGTACTCGGAAATTCATATCTTCTACTGAGTGGACCACAATGTTTAATAAACTGCATACCAGGCCACCTAGATGCAAACATAATAGATAAGGAGATATACAAATCATTTAAGTAATTATTTTCAATCTTCCACTGATACAACAATAAAATTGCAAGCACAAACAAATATACTTAATGTTACAAGTTAAACTGAAGACTATCACATTTATTTAGCATTAAAATGGTTTAAAGCACTTGTTAGTAAATGGTAAATCCACATACTATAAATTCCATTGCAGTACATTTAATAATTTCCAACAATTAATGACAATTGCCTCATAACTTTTATATTTGTAGAATATTTAATGGAGAAAATAAAAAAACAATTTCAAAATGGCAAACAAAATAGATGATATTGTTTAATAGTTATCAATGTAATATTTAATCATCGATTTAGTTCATACCCAATTTAGTTTCTTAAAAACTCTCTCCAATGCCAAACGTTAGTCAGATTTCTGTCCTGCTTAAGAGCCCTAAATTTGTATTAAACTTCAATAGTTTATAAATCCTCGTCTGGGAAGTGTGGTACTTTATAGACAGATTCATTGAGCTGAACATTATAGTCATGGTGCAGCTCTACAAGGAGTAAGACTGAGGACAAACAAGGAGCTATCCACTGTCCAAGTACTTTGATTGATTTAAAAATAAGATCCAATAAATCAAGTCTGGATAAACAATAGCTGATGGATTACTTTTCACTCTAACCCAAGACCATTCTTAACTACCAATGAAAGCATCCATGGAGAACAGCTCCCATTTTATGCACATTATCTACCTAAGGGAGACAACTGAAGAATTGCTATTTTATGAAAGGATATGCTCTCTTGCACTTCACTAATCACTGATTTTTACAGAAAGAAGATCAGGTGTAGTGAGACGACAAATGACTTATTCACTATTCTCCATTTCCAGGCACTGGCTAAATCCAATTTCATCAGACACTAGACTCTATAAAATTAATTCATTGTGCAATTACTGAATACTAAACAGATTAAAATTTATTCTTCCATATTCTGCCAAGTAACACACGTTTATCTGCGTGCATATGTATATATACACACATCTTCAAACCAATTATTCTCAAGCAGTCCCTGCTGTCATGCCCCTTCTGTATTAATCAGGTGCTACATTTGAACTCTAACTCTTTCAATAACTCTGTCCTTTCAAAATACCTTTAGATATACCACAAAAAATGATTTTTTGTAATTGAAATGTTATTTCAATAACTATAACATTTCTGAAATGGACCGTTTTAATAAAGTTGATATCAAGACAGACACCATTAAAATATTACAATCACAACATCTTGCACTTGCAAAGTTATCAAAGTGCTTACATGTACTCTTGAAATATTACCAAAAGAGCTAAGTGATTTACACCTCATTTGGATTCTTTGTAATAGGAAGACCTTAGAAATTATAGAATATGATAAGCAGGTAACATACTTGGATTAAAATATATTTTAAGAATGAATGTTTTCAACAATATAAAATCCTGCACATCAGATGTACCGATTTTTTTTATATTAAATTCCAAAAGATTGAAAATTATACCTGGGATACAGTCCCTGGACATGTACTGAAAAAACTGGTATACACAGTCAACATCATTGGCATTTTTTTAAAAGGGGCTATGGTGGAGTGCCCCACTTGCACAACAAATGCATTTGTCTAATAAAATTAGGCTTTGTAGAATTCAATGTTTCCTTTTCACAAACACTACCTGTATTTTTAGATTGTTCATATTTTATCAAGCTTTACTAGACAATGAAATTGTAGAGCTAACGTAATACATTATCAATAGAATACAAATGGAAACTTGAGTTGATTCTTTTTTAAGTATTATATAAAACTTATTGAGAAAAGGCTAAATGTACTTTAAATTCAAGAAAGTGCTTCCTTGAAATTGAAGTTCCCAAAAGTGGAGAAGCAAGTGGTACAGCACTGCAATTTATGCACCAGATTATATGGCAAGTAAAGTGGACTAATATTTAAATAGCTAACTAATATTTAAATAGCTAAGAATTAAGGACCAAAGATCTCAGGTTTAGTGTTCATCTGACTATTATATCTAATTCTGATCAGAGACACAGGAGATAACTGAGCTCAGAACAGATCCTGTCTGACCTCCAGTGTAGCAGGATTGAGTTATGAGGAAGATTTGGGGAATTCTCAGCCTTGACAGAAAGCAACAGTGGTTACTGATTTAATAAGCTTGGTACAAATAAGAGATAAATTACAGCTGAATTCCTCCAATGTACGAGACGCAACATTCAGAGATTTGATTGGTAAATACATGGCTTGTTTTCTGAGAATAAGCTATTGTGTTTCAAGATTTACTTTTCATCGATAGTTAGAAATACCATTTACAATGAACCTCTGTCATTTCGATGTTCACTGTGACAACAGTCCAGCCACATGCTGCATGGCTGAAAGAATTAATTTATCCCACATTTGTTTTATTTATGGTTTAGTATGCAGCAGGCCATTTTCACTGATCTTCATTTCTCACTGTTATTTTTTTACATTTAGAATACCTAGCTCAACAGCAACTATAGACATAATCATATGCCCAGGTCATTGTAAAGAAATGCACAACTCATCTGAAATAAAAAGAGATGAGGTACTTGAAGATTAAGTCTGATACCTGATATCTCACAAACACTGAGCAGCTCCAATTTTTGTCTCACAATTCTATTTCACAGTGCACAGAATTCACCTGCCAGGATGAGACTCAGTAACATGAGGCTGTGAAAGGTGCAAGATTTATGGCTAAACAAGGCACTCACCATGAAGTCAATGTTGTTATCTTCATTTCGGAAATGTTCCATTAACTTTCGAATCGATACTTTTCACCACAGACCTAAGGCCAGATATAATAAGAAAAAGCAGTTAACAAGTCAGAAGTCGTAAAAACCTACAAAACACAGGAGGGCGCTCTACACAAGGCAAAAAGCATGCTTGGACTGTGGGGTTGCAAGTTTCACTCAATGTTGGTAAATCAGCTCCAAATTTATAGTTTATTCCTCTTAAATTAACAAAACTAGTAAGACAACACATGATCCAGGTTAATGGTTAATGGAACTGTGTAATCTACTTGTATGTTTTTAAGCCCACAGGTAACATTATATATACTGATCATATATACTTCTGGTTACCTTTGCAATAAAACAGTACATATCCTGGCCTGCAGTTACCCTAACAGCAAAGATGTGTGATTTGCTTGGGAAGGAGATGAAAGAGCTGCTGAATGAGCTGAAAGTGGAACTCTCCCAGCTCCATGTTGCCAAGGTAACATAAGGGGGCTGTATCCAAACTTTTCAAGATCCATATTGTTTCCACGGATGTTGCTAAGACCCTTCATCGTCAGAGTTAGAGTGAGAATATTAATTTAACCTAAGAAAAGAAAGGCAAATTTCTGGACTTGGGCGAACAAATTAACACAAATTATCCAGCCCGAAAGACAGAAAGGTGAAAAACTCTCCAAATGCATTGTAAAAAATTGCCACAATACAACCTTCACTAGTGGTCACCAAAACAACAATTGAACTTCAAGACAATGATGTGACATACATCATTCCCAATAGATTAAAGGGGTAAAACACCAGAGGAAGCATCAATAATATTTTAATAAAACTGTAAAAAAAAAATTTCTGCCAATGTTTCTTTTGCTGTAAACACTGAATGAAACAGATTTAACGCATGTCAACATTTATTTTGTAATGAATTGTTTTTCTACTGAGGGCTAAAAGATTTGTATTCATTATAATTGTGACAAATGTAGCATTACTTCCTAACAATAGTTTTACAACCACTGATATCTTTTCCTCCCTGACTTCTCCTTGAGGCAAGCCTTCAGTATTTATCGAAATGAGATTTAGCAGGCTACACAAATGTGGGACTCCATCTTACCAAGTCTAAATCTACACACGCTTTCAACAGATGTCACTGGACAATCAATGGGAACAAGATACCTGGCCCATTTTTCTTTCAACCAAAGGTGATTAGAGCATTGGCGTCACTTGATGTTCTTGATGAGATTATTAACTCAGTTCCCACCATGATTGAACCTGTAATCTTTTACCTGCATGGCTCAACTGCACACATTCCTTTTGTCACCTGAGCCATCATGTTTCTTTTAATGTGTGCTAATCATATTTTTTGTATAGTTGAGAATGCACTTCAAAAAATTGTGTCCATTCAAACCAGAACAGTAATTTACATTTGAATAGCATAATGTCCTGCTATCAAATGGATTAATTACATTGATGTAACTATTATCCTTTAATCCAGACATGACTCAAAATGCATTTAAGAGTAATACACAATGCCAAGAGTCCAATAGTTACACCTACTGACAACTTCCAAGTGATTAGAAATTTTTGACGTACTCATCCAACTTGTTGGTTCAATCCATGGTGAGAAATGAAAGATCCTCTCCAGAGTGTTAAAGTAATACAATTTCTCTTAACACCCTTGGGCCGAGAGGAAGGTTGGCCAGGCATTTTGCTCCCATTGATTGTTGATGACTTCTGTTGAAAGTGTATGTGTACAGAACAGAAGCAGGCCATTCTTCTCACATAAGCTACCAGTCTAATGTCACCCACTCTAATGTTCCACTGTTTGAAGTCCAGATATTGCTCTCTTCTTCCCCCTCTCCCATCAGGCAGAAGACACAAAGCCTGAAAGCACGAACCACCTGGCTCAAGGACAGCTTCTATCCCGCTGTTATAAGACTATTGATCAGTCCCCTAATATGATAAGATGGACTCTTGACCTCACAATTCACCTCATTATGACCTTGCACCTATTATCTACCTGCACTGCACTTTCTCTGTAGCTGTAACACTTTATTCTGCATTCTGTTATTGTTTTAACCTTGTACTACCTCAATGCACTGTGTAATGGACGAAAATTGCAAGTTTTTCACTGTACCTCAGTACATATGGCAATAATAAACCAATTTACCAATTTATTTACCAATTTTGAAAGTATAATTTATGAGCAATGTTTTGGGCAGAAAATTCCACATTTTATCCCATCGCTCTGTATAAGAAAAATTTTTCTAACCTTTCATTTAATTTTTGTGCCCTATTATTACTGTCATGCTGATCAGTAGAAACAATTTTCATTCCTGAAGGAAGAATTGATTTAGTTGCCTGCCCTTAGTCTGGCCTGGAACCAAAGAAATGCTTCTTCAAAATAAGAGGATAATGTCCAGTGGACATTAAAAAACTTTAAGATGGGACTGCAAACAGTTTGATTTGTACAAGAAGCCATTTTGCTTGAAGACCTACTACAAAATGCATATGAATACCCAAGCTACTTCACAAGTAAGAAGTGATGGATGAATGCAAGACTGGGAAACATCAGCTATCCGCTTCATTACGTGCTATTTTACAGACAGGCCAATTGTGGAGAGATCAGTGGCAGAAATGCCACTTGAAATTCCTAAAAATGTAAAGAATCAACATTATAATTGATTTTAAAAAAACAGCTGGATTGCTCATGCAGGCGAGGCACAATTAGCAGTGTAAAGAGTATGCTCATCACTTAAACCTGCTGGTCCAAGTTCAATGATAATATTGATTTAAACAGTTTTCGCGAATGTCATATCTCAGAGTAAGATACCATAGCACAATAGGCCATGAAGGTCAAGTGGACTTTCCTACAGCCGCACTATTTGCCCTTTACTCTGTCTACTTTTGCTCAAGGAAGCCATCTCCAGTTAGATGTCATTTGTATTAAAATCCAAGTTTAAATGTAAAGCTAATGCCATTTCGTATCCTGTTGATGAGAGGAATTTGAAATATGGGTAAAATCCAGAAACGTCTCATCAGTCCACTTTGTGCTTGACTGCAGTCAGTGATAAAATTCTACTCCAAAGAGCACAGAACTGTTGCGCTACACAAGGAAACTTCAAGACAATTTAGGCTCATAGGCAACTAACTTATTCGCTTTTTTCCTTTTTTGTTCCTTTAGCTCCTTTTGATTCCTGTGTTAGTTTTACCTACCTTCTGTTACTCTTATTACGTTAATTTTTTTTGGTCATTTGTTCCATGACACTTTCTATTTTAAAACTCTGTTTTTTCTCAGTTGTTCCCTGTTGGAAACCTAATGAAATTCTGGAGACTTCGATTCTGGAAAGCCTTGCTCTATTTTTACTGCATCCAGGCAACTAAATACTTCTTCAAAACTGGCCCAACTGGAGGTCACAAATTCCAGTTCTGTTGCAGACAGTGAAATACTGTTCTCAAGAATCACAGAAGTTTACAGCCATTCAACTCCTTGTGTCACCCTCAGCCAGCATAAGGTTCAGGCTAATCACACTCCTCCACTCTCGAACTCTGCCGGTTACGACTCTTCAAGTTCTCATCCAGCACTTTTAAATGTGGTAAGGGTTTCTGTCTCCAACAACTTTACCAGCAGGAAGTCCAGACCTGGCTGAGTGACTTTTTCTCCCCAGATCCCTTCTAATCCCTTTCACAAATACCTTAAATAAATGTTGCTGCCTAGTTTCTAACTATGCTAAAGAAATGCATCCATCCCTTACATTTTACCTGTGTCTCAAGTCTTCTTTCTTCCAAGGAAAACAATCCCAGCTTGGACAGTCTTTCCTCATAACTAAAAATCTCCAGTCCTGGCAGAATCCACATAAAACGCATCATGAAGCCTTATATAGCACAGAAAATGGCCCTTCAGCCCTCCAAGACAGCGTCAACCATGAAGCATGCATTTACACTTATCCCATTTTTATTCTCCTCACATTCCCATCAACTCACTCAGATTCTAACTCTCACCAATACGGGTGATTTACAGTGTCCAACTTACCTACAAATCCACACAGCTTTGGGACATGAGAGGAAACTGGCAAACCCAGGGGAAACCCACACCCAGGGAGAATATGCAAACTCAGACAGCACTGGAGGTCAGGATCGAATCCGAGTCACTACAGCCATTGACCAACAGCTCCACAACTTGCATCACTATGCTACCACTAGTGAAGAGGTCTGCATCGTCTTTCATGGTATCATATCCTCCTTGTTGCAAGGTGACCAGAATAGTATGCAGTACACTGGCTGTACTAATGTTTTTGCACTGTTTTAGCATTACCTGCCTTGTATTCTATCCCTCAGCCAGTATCAAGCATGCTTTCTCACTACTTTATTATTAAGTACTGCTAACTCCAAGGATTTGTGGATTAGAACTCCAAGGTTCCTCTGTTCCTCTACGCTTGTTTGTATCCTAATAACGTCTTTCTTCACTTTAGACATGCCATCAAGTTATATTGATGGGGCCAAAATTTGGGATGTATATGTGTTTTCAACTTCAAACTCTCTACCCCGAAGTGCTGTATAGGCTAGCTCATTGGAGGCATTTAAAGAGGAAGTACATGCATTTTGAAAGATGAGGGAAGTAAGGACTATGGAGAACTGGCACAGGAGTGAAGTTGAGGCCTGGGGCAGACCAGCCATGATCATATTTAACAGCAGGGTAGGTTTGAGGGGCCTGTGACCTATTTCTATTCTTACCCTAACTCCTATATTCTGGTATTCCTGTGCTGCTAAAAACATCACAAGATGAATGTAAAATTCTGACGGATGAAACTTAAATTAATATTGGATAATCAATTGTTCCCACTATAGCCAGCAACCGAAACTCCTTTTTATATCAGCAGTTAATATCCAAACTGAAAGTTACCAGTATGGTCCCTCTTTTTTCTTAATGATTGAAAATGTGTTTAGTAGCAAGCAACTTAAAAAAAAGTCTTTGCTTTCAGACAATCTGAAGGGTCAACAAGAAGCAAAAGAACTGGAACTTCCAAGTTTCTGTTGCATGTTTCTTCTTGTGGAACCTCAACTAATCCATCACAGTATCCTCTGGACAAGGTGGAGAAGGTTCTACTACATTTATGTCCCCTTAACCAAGAGGAAACACAGAAAAGTGAACTTAATGGTTTTGTCTTCTAAAGCAGGGGGAATTATCATCAAAGGGATCAGGCTGGGCAGAAACCCAAGACCTTTTGAATGCACATAAACCTCTACTGCAGAATTCAGGGTCTAGTTTGCACTACTGGATATCTCGAGAATGCATTACAAGTAAGTGCTGTTGATACATTGCAGCATTTTAACATTGAACGCCCATGGACTTTTACAAAAATCCAATTGGCAAGTACTTCCCAAGGCATAAAGAGTTGAAGACTACTTGCAAATTTACTAAGCAGGAAACGTATTGTACCTAGTATATTAAGAGAGAAAGCAATTTTATACTTTGAAGGGTTTACTTCTACACGGCAGTACTTTTGAAAATAAAGTTGGTTTTTCAAAAGCATCTTCTCACTATAACATAATTATTTTTGTGTTTTCTAGCACATCGTCTTTTACCGATACAATAAAAAAAGTTGTGTTGATTAAGCTTCAAACTCACTTTGCTGTCCAAGAAATAATGAAAAAAAAAGCTCCTGAATGTAACAAGGAATCCTGTAAAAAAAACTCAAATCAACTCCCACATGGAATCTTACCTCCTTGAAATTATCAAATGCTAATAAGATTATTTCATGTCCTCCTCTGACAAGACAAACGGCTGCCAATAATTCCAAGACCAGCGCCTTTGTTCTACAAGGACAGTAAATAAAATCATTAATGGCACAAGGGTAACAAAGTTCTGGTTACACCAGTCCTTTTATACTGGACATACACACAGGAAACTTTCATTTGTAAGCAACACTGGTGTTTCATTTTGGGATTGTTTCTCCCAAATTCAACAAAATACTTTAAAAAACACACCACAGAAAAATATATAATTTTCCTAACCTCAAGATGCTTTGAATGGCTGTTTTCAATAACTCCATCAGGTGCTAAAGATGCTTCTAGCTAGCAAGGTGATGTCATGACAGCAGTTTAGCTCATATTGAGCACAAAACACCATCTTACTCAAGAATATCAAATACACACTAGTAACAGCTTCCCAGAGATTATAACTGTCACTTAAGTTCCTTCTGGTGTTCAAGAGATGGCTGCATGTTACTTTAGTGGATAGTTCTTCACCTAACACCCTCTCCCAACACAGACTAGCTAAATGGGCATATTAGTCCTATGAGATACAAGGCACTTCACTTTAGATTGAGGATGACTTTCTTCCACTCTAGCTCTGAGTTCTGAAAACACTAATGAGGCAAAGATGGATTTTTACCATAGATAGGGTAGGAGGTACTTGATAGAGTGGACAGGTGAATAGTCCTGCATGCGAGGTGGTGTGCTCCTTCTGCCTCACATGCAGGACTTTTGTGTGCTCCTGGGGCATGGGACAGAGGTTCTCCTTGCCATTCACATGTTCCTTCTCCACCTTGAGTGGTAATGTGCCAGGGATTCCCAGCATTTTTTCAAGGCAGCTTTGAGCACACCTTTGCCTCTTTTCCTCTGTCCACCTGACAACCCTTTCACGTGACAAGAGCACAGAGCAGAGTTTCTGTTTCAGGAGACTGAAATCTTATCTGATGGCAGGCATGCAAACAATATGGGTTGCCCGATGACTGAGTGTGACTAAAGCCTGAGTGCTGGGGATGTTGGCTTGGCAGAGCACACTGATATTAGTTTGCTTATCCTACCTACTAGTGCCTTGAAGTGGCTGCAGTATATACTACAAGTCTCAGATGTGGAAGCTGCCTCATATACCACAGGTTTTGTAACAGATTTGAGGTTTTCATCTTCAATCACCTATTTCTTCGGTGGTCAAAGGTTGTGCTGGTGCTCTGAAGGCAATGCTACATTTCATCATCACTGACAGATGGCTCCCGAGATATGGGAATAGGTTTTCCAGGGCCTTGTAATGAACTTTTATTGTCAGAGGGCAGTATTATATCAGTGGGGGCAGGTTTGAAAGGAGTATCACTCTTTGTTATTCATTTGGTGCTAATGAACTTTTGAAACTATTTGGAAGACCTTCTTGGATACTTTGATATGATTTCAGCAACACTCTACCAACACTTATTCTGGAAATTCTCCCATGACTCAAAAAGTGCGAGTTCCGTACTGCACTCTCTTTATTGGACATTATAGGAACCACCAGGGTGTGCTTCAGCCAGGGACATCTTGCCAGGGATCCCGATTGAGAGAAGAGACAAGACCAGGGAGAGCAGCGCAAGCCATTACAGAAGAGAGGGACAAGTAGTGTGAGGTGGACTTGCTTTCCTCTGAGGTAGGAGGCACCATCCTCCTCCAGATTCTTTCCACCAGAACTGCAGTGGATACACGGAGTCCAATAATACAGACTGCGTGATGAATCCTGTGTTTGAACAGTACTTCAGTACTAAGTCTGCAGACGTTCCATTTAGTAAGACAAAGCAGGGTCAAATTATGATAATCAGCAATTAAGACCAAGATTGCACATTAAAAATCAAACTTAACAGATATGCCCCATTTAGCATCCATTTTCATCTTTTCACAATGAGAACTTGCAACGTACAACTCAAAAATCCTATAAAACTCAATCAATAATCATTCAATTTTTGCAGTATGTACAGCATATTTTTAAACCAGTACATGACCATAACATGTTTTTCAAGTGGAAAGGATACCTTACCTGGGATTCTTGTTGTTCAGACTCAGTGCAATTTCATTAACAGCATGTGGGTGTGACATGACCATATTAAAGCCATACTGCAATGAAAGACAAAACATTTTAGGACACATGAATAAAACAGAGCTAATGTACTTCTCTGTCAGTCAATAATAAATATCATTTGAACTGATACAAGTGTTTTTCAGTAACTATTAGGGCCTGACAACAGTGCATGAAAATATTCTTATATCCAACTCCGTGGTCTTGGTATGGTGAGATTTTACAAGGCAGTTGTACATCCTGTCAAATATCGACTTGAGGACCACTGTCCAAATATTACAATACCAGAACTGAGTTCTGTAAGCCAAGTTGGTCCTTGTTGTAAAGCTTGAGGTTTGATCCAAATGATAGCCATAGGAAATTATTAACTTACAATTGAGCAACAACTTGCGCACTGTTTGTTGAAAGAGTGGGCTCCGACTGCATGGGAAGTATACAAGAAAAATGACTGGTAGTCAAAACCTGTAGATAAGGCACCTGATAACAAACCACAAGTTCTCACATCCCTGCATATTTGTTGCATTGAGCTTTTAAATAAATATGCATTAGGACTTTCCACAAGATGCAGAGTCAAAAAGTTTCTGTTGGTTTTCCACATAATGAAATTATTAATCTAAAAAAGATTAGTGACTCAAATTATTTCTGCAAAAGGATTATTGCAGACTGGTTTTGATTTACTGACATTTTGAACACTTTTGGAAAGATGGAAAGCTTCCAATATTCTGCGGTCAAATGCAAGTCAAAGCCAGTAATCACTATTCCAACGCTGGATGGTAGACACACCCAATAGTCAACATATTTCATACTTTTGAATAAAAATGTCACCACAATTTGGTAGGCATTATGATTGGGTAGTGGAAAAACAATCCACATATGCCCAATTCCTTGAAGCAATTCAAGTGCAAGATGAAATAATCAACGGGTCTAAACTGAGGAAAGGAAACTGACAGTCAGGCAGGCTTTAGCTTGGCCTGAAAATAATAAACAGAAATCAGTTCCTATCACTGCTTTTTTGCCTTTATAACTGCATAACAACACCATCATTTACAGTATAATAAATCTCTAAACATGACACTTGGTATAACACTTAACTGGTGATCCTTTTGTGTGCCTTAAAACATATTCCTAACAGACACTAGACTTGGTCTCATGAAGGATTCAGAACAAACTGATAAATGAAACTAAGTCTCTATTTAACTAGCTGAAACAGAAGCTTTACTTCACAGCCAACAGTGACAATGGTACATTGAAATCCTTGTATTTCTCACAGCCAGGAAGAGAACAAAGGGCTGGAGCACAGAAACAGAAAAACATTTATTCTGTGTACCTGGTAGTTCATAATTGCACGCAAGCACATGATACAAACATGTACGTCATCCTTTTTGCTCACTAATCTAGAATTCTTCAGCGTCCTTCTGCTTGGCAAAGTATTAAACCTATAGGTGGATTACAGAAAAAGTACTTAGAACATTGCCAAATCAATACACACAATTGGAAACCAATATAGACAAAAGCTTTAGAATCTAAATAAAAAACACTTTCTTAAGTCAATAAAGCTTGAAAACATTTACTTTCAAGCTTTGCAACATTGTGTTCAGGAATCTGACAAAAAGTGACTGTATCGATTTTTTTTAAGAAGTCCCCAGACTTGAGCAGATTAACATTAAAGAGGAATTGGATGCCTCAGCAAGCATTACGGTGGGTGAATCCCTGATGAGAAGTATGCCTTGGTGCTAAGGGAGGGAAGGGAGGAGACTGCTGAAGCCCTAACAGGGAAATTTCAATCTACACTGGCCACAGGTGAGGTGCCATATGACTGGAGGACACCAAATGCGGCATCTTTATTCAAGACACGGACAAGCCAAATAATTATCGGCCTGTGAGTCTAATGTCAGTGGTAGGGAAATTATTGAAAAAAAGTCCTGAGAGACAGGTTTAATCTACACTTGGAAAGACCAGGACTGATCAGGGATAGTCATCACAAATTTGTTGGTGGGAGATCCCTGTGATTAATTTGATTGAGTTTTTCAAAGCGGTAACTAAATACATTGATGAGGACAGTGAAGTCGATATGGTTTACATCAACCTTTGACAAGGTCCCACATAGAAAGGCTGGAATGGTCCAAGCCTTCAGAGCCTCTGGGATCCAAGGCAAGTTGGCAAACTGGAGGCAAAATTGGTTTGTTAATAAGAGACAAAGGGTGGTGGTGAGGGTCATTATTGTGATTGAAAGCCTGTGACCAGGGATTGGTGCTGGAACCCTTGCTATTTGTTTTATACATTAACAACTTGGATGTGAATGTAAGAGGTATGATTAGTAAGTCTGCAGAATGACGTGAAAATTGGTGGTGTTGATAGTGTGAGGAGGCTGGTAAATTGGGCACGACAATGGCAGATGAAATTTAATCCTGATCAGTGTGAGGTGATGCATTTTGGGGGATTGGGGGAGGGGTCATAACACGGATGAACATGTACCATGAAGGGTAGGACCCTAAACAAAGATACATTGGTATACGTCCAAAGATCACTGAAGGTGACAGCACAGGTAGATAAGGGGGTGAAGCCAGCATAAAGGATGCTCGTCTTCATGAGCCAGGGCATAGAATAAAAGAGTAGTGAGGTCTTGATACAACTTTATAAAACACAGGCATATTAGGCTATGGACCATATGCTGGTAAATGGGATTAGTACTTCATTGTTAGCATGGACACAGTGGGCCAAAGGGTCTGTTTCTGTGCTGTACGACTCTATCTGTAACTCTACCTAGACATGTATGTGTTCAGTGCCCATGAGATAAAAGCCCATTATTCAAGGTGCATAACCTACTGCAAATTCCTGATGGCATTCTGTGTTATTATATGTGAGGTAAATTTCTGTGTGCTAATGTGCACTTTCAGAACTGAGGGCTAAAACTAGAAAACTTTTATGTTCCTTCTTTAATGATGGGAATTTATTCAGGTCAGAATAGATTAAGCCCTTCAAGCTGTAAAGCCTGCAAATTTTAAGCAAGCACTGTAGTTGCTCTCTTCCTGGGATCTAATGAAACAATGGCATTATGATTTATCATTGTGTTGGATATCTTTTCCCCAACTTCACCCACTTCTACCAAACCTGCATCACAGATCAATGAGGAAGATGAGGTCACATGGTGTGTAAAAATCATCTTCAATCACTGCTCTAAAGACGTGCATTATTGTTGTGACTTTATTGTCATTGAAACAGGCTCCTGAAACTTCTACCCAACAACTTTGGGGCAGAACCATGATCACAGAGTTCAGGCAGAAGTGATCCTCACCTCCTCGAGAACAATTTTAAGGGCAACAAAGTGAGTTCTTGCTTGAAACACCAACATCACAGCAATTTATTTATTTTATAATGTTGTGAAGTGGAAGTAGTGTTGTTGTATTCAACTGTAATGAATAAAATTGGAAGAGGCTAGGCATCTGTTTTAGTGGTCATCATCCTGGTGAAGGATTTGGCACAGTTAAGGTAGAAAGAATGTTCTACTGTGGAACAACCGGCTTCTTCATTTCTAAGTTCCAACATAAAAATCTCCGAGCTAATCGCTGGATGTGCCACCAGTGTTGAAATGCAGTCAATGTGCTGCCCAATTCAATGATCCAGCTATAAGATTAGGATTATGAACTTCTGGCCTTCCTACTATTGAATTTATCACCTAGAAAATAGTGCTGTCAATTAGTAGTGACATTCCAATAAATAGTCCTCTGAAGCACATGCGACAGCACTGTGTTGAAATTCATAACTCACTTGTCTTGCATTCTCAGATTACATTTCCTCAAGTGAAGAAGGGTGCATGAAGGGTCAAAGGGGAATGATTATAAGGAGGATCAGCTAGGTGTAAACTCAGATCTTGACTAAATTTCATTAGAGTTTCCAATTGTTTGATAAAGGATCCACATTTCAAATAGTGTAGAGTTTGGCAGCTGCCTTCATGGAATGAGCTGTGTAGCAATTGAGGTTAATGACCATTTAAGTCAATTTTGTATGAAAAGGAAACAGTTTCAATCAAGCAAATACTTAAGACTACAACACAAGCTTTGTCCTTTCCAAAAATATACATTCTATTCAAGACCTCAATGATAGTCAGAACTACAGTTTGCAAATAATCACTTCAGAAACATAACTATTGTTTCATGAGCAAAATATAGGACAACCAATTTATGAACAGCAAGGTTCTATTAATAACCATGAGGTAATAATCAGGTAATTGTTCTTTAAATTAATGTTGCACAAGGGATAAATATTGGCTAAGAAACTTGGAGAACTACTCTGCTCTTCAAATTTTGCCATACGCAATCTTACCCACTCGACAGGCAGATAGGACAACAGACCTGAAGTTCCCAAACTGTGGTTGCCCTGGAGAGAGGTGGTTGCAAAGAGGTTAATATGGAAAAAACCGTGCAGTGGCAGATTTGTAAAGATATTCACTATGCAGGGAGAGAGTTGGGCAGAAGATAATAATTGATATATAAAATATGAAACATATGCAGGAGGGTGATACAAGCAGCTGGCATAAGTGGAAGAGGATATGCAATAAAGTTTGGGGACCTCTATGATAGACAACAACATTGAGGCAGCAGAGTGCTAAAGAGTCTGCCTGGGATTTTTAATCAAGTCTCTGGAGTGGGACTAGAGCCTATGGAGCTAAATTTAATCTGGAGGTAATAAAAATGGCCACATTCTTTACACCCACAGCTTGTGTGCAATATGTCAAACTTTATGCATGACTGCGATTGTTCCCACAGCAGTTTTAAAAAATGTATGGAAGTATTTTTGGAGTTGTTTAACATTCTAATTGATGCAAAAAGTAGTGGTAAAACATTCTAGATGAATGACTACATAGTGAAATAAACAAAACCATCAATTCACACTGGATTTTTCAAGCTGAGTTTTATGTTACAGGTTAAATCTAACAAAGCAAACTACAAAGGCATGAGAAATTAGTTATCTATGATAGATAAGTAAAATGCATTAATAGTTACAATAATAAACAAGCAACAGTTAATATTTAAAGAATTATTTTACTATTATCAATAAAATAAATACCCATTTAAAGGCACAAAACTCAACAACAGGAAAAGTGGGCCAACTATGGCCAACAAGAAAAGTTGATGAAAAGAGACAGTGCCTGAGGATTGGCAAAATTTCAGAATTCAGCAAAGAAGGACGAAGACATTGATGAGGAAAAGTAAAGTAGAATACTGGACTAATCCAATGAGAAATATAAAAACAGACTATGAACGATTCAATAGATTAGTTAATGATTGCAGTCTTGCAAACTGAGAAAAGAGAAAATATTTTGGTTTTAAAGAAATGGGAGAGAAATTGAAGAAATATTTGTGTCCATCTTCAAAGAAGACAAAAAACTTTCCAAAAAAAGAGAACTATTTTTGGTTTATTATTGTCACATGTACCGAGATACAGTGAAACCTTTTGTCTGCATGTTATCCAGGCAGATCGTGGCATACATAAGTACATCGAGGTAGTAAAAGGAAGCAAAATGCAGAATATAGTGTAGCACAAAAAGTCATGTCTGATAAATCTCTTGGAGTTTTTCTAACTAAGACTCCAGTTAGGCTGCACCTGGAGTATTGCATTCAATTCTGGTCACTCCCATTATAGGAAGGATGTGGAAGCCTTGGAAAGGGTGAAAATGCTGCCTGGATTAGAGGGCATGTGCTCCAAAGAGAAGTTGGACAAACTTGGGTTGTTTTCTCTGGAGTAGCAGGGGAGACCTGATAGAGGTTTATAAAGATTATGAAAGGCATAGATAAGAGTAGACAGCCGGTATCTTTTTGACAGAGTTGAAATGTCTAGTACTAGAGAGCATGCATTTAAGGTGAGAGGGGCAAGTTCAAAGGATATGTGCAAGGCAGTGTTATTGTTTTTACACAGAGAGAGTGGTGGGTGCCTGGAATGGGCTGCTGGGGGGGGGGTGGGTTGGGCGGCAAATATGATTGAGGCATTTAAGAGACTCTCAGATAGTTACATGAATGTGGCAGGAATGGAGGGATATGGACATTATGCAGGCAGAGGGATTAGTTTAGTTAGGCCATTTAATTACTAGTTTTATTAGTTTGGCACAACATTGTGGGCCGAATGGCCTGTTTCTGTGCTGTACTGTTCTATGAATTAGCATTAGTAAAAACGTATTGGAGAAATTAATGGGTACAGAAAGCCAATAAATCCACAAGTAGGTTGTAAATGCAATCCAACTATTTATGAAAGGAGGAAAAGAGAAACACAGACCCACATACCAGTTCAGCTGATATCAGCAGTATGGAGAATGCTAGAATCTATCATTACAGAAATGGTGAAACAGCATGTAGAAAAATTATAATCAGATTGGGCAGACTTAACATAGCTCTATGAAGGCAAATCAGATTTGATAAATCAGTTAACAAGTATAGAAGTTGTAACTAGTGGAATAGATAAGACCAACGGATGTGGTGCTTAAAGACATGTAAAAAGCCTTTGATGAGGTGCCACAACGAGAAGTTATTAAACAAAATTAGAGCACATGATTGGGTACCAATATACTGGCATGGATTGGAGTTTAAAGGACAGAGTAAGAGCAGGAATAAAGGCGTCCATTTTCAGGTTGAAAGACTGTGACCAATGAGGTGCTTGCCAGGGGTCAGGACTGAAGCCCGGCTGTTCACAACTTGTATCAATGATTTAGGTGAAGGGATCAAGTGTAGCATTTCCAAGTCTGCTGAGGATACAAAGGTTAGGACAACTACAGATTGCGAGAAGGATGCAGTGGGTCTTCAAGGGGATTTGGACAGTCTAAGTGAATGAGTGTTGATAGGGCAGAGATGGATTTTGGGAACAGTGTATATGGAGTTAGAGTATTAAAGTATCACTCAGCCATGACATAGCCAAAGGCAAAGCAGAAGCAGCCACTCAGTGTCCTACTCCCTCTCTACTTCTTATCAAAATATTAAAGCTCAACTCAGCAGCAATGTTTTAACACAGCTACACAAGGCATTAACTGTGGAAGCCAGGAAAGTATATCTGCTATTTGTATTATACATTTAGAACCCAATTATCATATACTGCATTTTCATTAGGAGACTGGAGAAGCCCAGTATCATGCTGTAATGTGTATTTTAGGAGAGCATGTTTTAGGCGGGTCATTCAATACAGGAAACAGACATGCAATGACTTATCCATGAAGAAAGCCAAAGCAGCCTGAAGGAACACTCCTGTGGTTTACTGGCACGATCCTGGAATGAGTCAATGCATCTTGGCACACTCTTGTTCTTTAAACTCCGATAATATCCCCAATATGCTTCAAATCACTGCTTTATTTTCCAACGTTTGACTTTTCCAGTAGTTGTGCACCACTGGACTGATCTCTTAAACTGCCACTGTCTGAAGAAGTTGTCCATGGTAAGAGGCACAATCTTAATCAAGATTTTATACAGCTATTTGCTACCAGCTGTTTCACAAATTAGATTTACTCAAAGTGCAGGACAGTTTAATGGATTAAAATAGTCACCCATAAATTGACTGCTCTCAAACTCTCAGAAAACCAGCTCCCCTTACTTATAATGTTGTACACATCAAATGTAACTAGCACTCTGAATAATTACAAGTGAAGGATTGGAGGCCTAGACATTGTATTATGTAGCATTACGCTCTGATGCATTATACAATTCAATTTCAATTAAACAAAAATTAATCATGAAAAGAAAATCATTAACTTAACCACAGAGTCCAAGATATCACCAATTTTCCTCTGAGGTTATACACTCATTTGTTAGACTGACTCATGAAGGAGCCCAGACATGAGTCAGCGTATCAGGCTGTAAAACATGCCTGGATAGCAATGCTATGATTTTGGATAATGCAGGAGTGGGCCCTGGACATTCAGCTTCTTATCCTCACAAAATCCGGTGGTTGTTCAAACAATGGTTGCTTGCAAATAGCCTCTGGAACAAAATACAAGCCATTGCCATGCCTGGGAGTCATATCCCTGGGCTTTTCAGGGAACAGGGAGAAAATTAGAAAGTGCAGAGGAGTCCAGTGGTGTAGCGTTTAAGCCGGAGTTATGGACCCAGTGATCTAGAGACACAAGTTTGAATCCCACCATGGCAGCTGGGGAGTCAAAATTTAAGTAATTAAATAAATCTGTAATGAATAAAAAAGCTTGCATCAGTAACACTAACCATGAATCTACGGGACTGCTGTGAAAATCCATCCGCTTTACCCATGATCTTTAAGTGAAGAAATCTTGCATCCTTGCCTGTCCTGTACTACCTGAGCTTATAATCAGAGCAGCCATGATCTTGTTGAATAGTGGAGCAGGGTCATTGAGTTGATAGGCCTACTCCAACTCCTAATTCGCATGTTTGTATGCAACTCTGGTCCCAACCAATATGGTTACTTCTTTACTGGCTCCTCAGCATAATGGCAAATAGGGATAGACAATAAATGCCAGCACTGTCAGCAACTTCCACGTCCCATGAATGAAGTAAAATACTAAATCAACAGAAATTGAAGCAATGGAAAATTATGCCCCATTTAAGATATACCTCATTTAATAATCATGTACATACATTAATTGGCATTACAAAAGGGGAAGGAACAGCAATGTGAATGACAAAATCAAGGCCCATACCATCAATACAATAGAAAGAGCGGCAGAGATTCTGAGCTAGAATTTAGGAATGAATAAGTTGGTTGAATTTTTCTATTCATCCTAAACAGTTTATATTTTCAGGATCAAGATGTGGATTTTAAACCACATCTATAAAGTAGTGGAATTACTTGTAAAGTGACACTGATGCAGTAAGCACAAAATTGATGTCCGAGCTTAAATGTTCATCTTTCAACTAGGATCATTAAACCAAAGACTATCTGGTCATGGCATTTTGTTGGAATTGCTGTGCACACTGAATACCACGTTTACTACATTATAATATTGATGTTCAAAAGTAATTCATTAGTTGTAAAACATTTTGCAACACTGAGATTTTGTAAGGTGCTACAAAAGGTGATTCATGTTCTTAAATTGATCTGGAGTTCTTTACTGAGCAAGATGCTGCAGTCAGCTTATTCATCACTAGTGCACTCAAAATTCACCTTAATTATCATTTAACCTAGTACAACCATGTTTTTGTTGTGCCCAGTTCACCTACTTCCTCAACAAATATCCTTACAGAAACAGGAGTGTGGAGGTATGTGTGAAAACAAGATGACAATGGCTAACGTTTCCAGAATTTAGTAGGTTTAAAAGCAGAGAAACTGCAATGCATTGTGACAGTAGAAGTTCATTTTGAATTTGAAAATCATTATATAATGAAAAAAATTATTTGTATACTTACTTTTTGCTTTTATCAGCCATTTACATTAAAGCCACAGCAGAGATCTACACTGTTTGCTGGATTCAGCACAGTTCAGTCCACAAAGCCCATCAGGAGTTTTAATATACAGGTCCTCCCTAGGTTACGAGAGGTTTCTATTCCTGAGAACTATTCGTAACCCCCGAACAGTTCACATCAAAAATGCAACCATGAACTGAGTTCACACGTGGCAGAAGATGCCTGCAGCCTCACAGCAGCCAGCATATCCATACTGCTTGTCTTCCAAACGCTCGTTTGCATGCACAGGCAGGACATAAATAGGGCACTCATAAGCTGGGGAGGATCTGTAGTAGGAACTAGTTGCTTCCAGAGCAATGCCTTTCCTCAGAGTATCAGAGGCAGAAGCGAGAGGTTTAATCTTTAAGGAAAGACAAAATCACGGGCAGGCACGGCAGTGTAGTGGTTAGCATAACGCTATTACAGCGCCAGTGACCCGAGTTCAATTCTAGCCGCTGTCTGTAAGGAGTTTGTATATTCTCCCCGTGTCTGCGTGGGTTTCCTCCAGGTGCTCCGGTCTCCTCCCACATTCCAAAGACGTACAGGTTAGGAAGTTGTGGGCATGCTATGTTAGCGCTGGAAGCATGGCGACACTTATGGGCTGCCCCCAGAACACTCTACACAAAAGATGCATTTCACTGTGTGTTTCGATCTACATATAACTAATAAAGATATCTTATCTTATCAAGAAAAGAAGAAGACAAGGTTGACCATCCCAATCAACCAGACAGGCACTCTTCTGTTGCCAGCAGTTTTGCAAAATCCCCAGCTCATGGACACAAATAAGGGCAGCTGGTTTTGTATAAGAATAAACTGGGAAAATACAGGCATTCGGTGTCATTTGACAATTCAATAATATTGATATAACTTAGATATATTCAACAAAGTATAATGCAAAAAAACCTAACATTTGACCAACAATGTGTCAACTTACAAAAAGCATGATTAGAATGGCGAAAAAAACCCTAAACCAAAATTACATTTATGACCTGACTTTATTTTAGCCCTTTTGTTCATAACTAGTGGGAATGTTAAATTATCATTATAAGTGGACAAATTGTTGTTTTAATTTCAACTAGACCAGACAATCAGATCAGACAATTTCTTAAGTTTTAAAATAATAGGCAGATTTGGATTTTTTAAAAATGAATATACTATATAAGAAGCCTCTATTTACTTGCCAACAGGAAACCACATTGCAATCATCACCCTTGCTGCTTTAGCTGAATAAATGGAAGTGTTCAGTTATCAGCTTACCGTAAAGTTGAATGCCTGGAAGACCGGGCCAAGCTATTGCCAACGGGCGATGGCAGATTACTGCCCCGATGCAAATCCTCAATGGAACGGCTCCAAGGCTTGCTTTTGTCCACTGCATTCTCCACATTATTTTCTACACTTTCATAATCAAATCTGAACGTGAATTAAGCAAAATTAGAACACATTTCTTACTCAAAAATGTTAAACATGTCTGCCATCAATATGCAAGACAATCAACCTAATATATCACATGTCAAACTGTGCTTTTACTAAATGTTGGTGCTCATGGGAAAAGTTAAGCCAGACTTATGTATGTAACACATAGATACAACCTGTACTGTCTAACCAAGCAGACAAAACCTGCAATAAACTAAATTGCATTCTCACCTTATATTGTTATATTAAAAACAAATTATGTAGATGTATAAAAATTACATGCACATAAATGACAAGAGGAGAGAGAGAAAAATTCCACATCTTATAAACCGCATCAAATGATTACCTGCATGGGCAGATTTAAACCAGTTTTTCGAAGAATATGTGAAAGGTAAAATAGGTTTATGCTGCAGCTATTCCTACCAAATGACGAAACACGTGTTTAGCAAGAAACATTTTGAGTTAATTAGATCACTAAACACACCCTGTCAAGATATTCCACAACACATAGAATTACTATTTCTGACACGAGCATCTTAAAGACACAGTGTCCTCTATCTAATAAGAGGTCGCTATCATAGGAAAGGCATTTTCATTGAAATAATTACTTGTGCTCATTAATTCCTGGAAAACTAGCAAAAGATTTTTGAAAACGGAACTATCATTTACCCACCTTAAAATAAACAAGTTCCAACCTGTATTATACAAAACCATCATCGTTATTTTTACTGGGACTTTTTTTTTCCAGTTCTAGATTCTAAATTTTACACATAAAACTATTTATTAGTTAGTGATTGAAAAGACTACTTACGTAACCGCGCACTGTGCAAATGAAAGGTACTCCACCAGTATGTCTAGACCTTGGTTCTCTTCGTTCAAAAATTCTCTCACCCAACTGTGAAAGAACAAATGTACATACTGTGTAAGCACCCACAGATTCAAAAAAAACTAGGAATTTAAGCCATGTCAAAATAGTTAATCTTGGCCAAGTCTACCATAAATATGGTGCAAACAAGATAAACCTCAAGAGTTTCTGGTATGTTACAATTTCCAAGTTCTGATATAGCCAAATCATCAAAAATGGATAATCAAACACAATGAGCTCTTTCAATAGAAAATCATCTTCCCATCAAAAAAAACTTGAATTCAGTGACTCTTTTTCTTTTACAACACCAGGATTTCACATTTCAGCTTACATCAGGAGCCACTTCATGATCCACCAGAAGTGGATCACTTAAATTTCAGCGTAATTCCATACATTATGAAAGTCAGCCCAGTTTGATAAAAACAAAAGATTCGTTTATCAGGGAAAGAAGATACTGAAATTAAGATTTTTAATCTGACTGCCAGGACGGGATATCTTCAACTTCAAAAAATAAATCAGATTTGTGTACCATTTCTAAACCTAACAGGTGTAAAGATTTCCATTAAATTTTAAATCATAGAACACTTCAAGCCTGCATTTTTGATTTAGGATAGTTTTATCCATTGGGATTGAGATTCTACAACTGGTTTGATTCATAGCCCTTAAATAGATCTAAATGTTAGCTGATCTTTATTAGCAATCTGCAACACAAATACAGATCTGCATCCAGTGGGGCTCTGAGTACAATTAATTTTCATTCTGGTCTCTTGACAAGCAGCAGTTTTGCAGTGCAAGCACACTTTCAACCTCACAACCACTCCCTACCCTGATATAAATAGTTTTTCATAAACTATTAAAAGTTTGACCACAGCAGAAGCAGTTTTAGTGCTACAAGACAAAATATCAGCAAAGAGTAAATTATTTTTTTTCCATTTACAGCACATGTAAGGATACCAGGGGAAAAGAAGAATCCTACATCTGGTAGCACTTGGCTATATGTGAAATTCCAACATGGTGAGCCAGGAGATTTAGCCTCAGACAATAAGGGAAATGAAATTTCAGAGAGTGGGAGACAGGCTTGGGTAAACCTTTTGCAGACAATTTGCAAAATAGTATTTACTTTACAACAAAATAGACATAGTTCTTGTATTCAGCAATGTCTTGAAGTTCTGATTAATTATGTGCACACATGATACACGGTGCACATGTCACTAGACAATTCTCTTGGCTTTATTCTGTTAAGATGCTGTTGTTTAACATTTATTTAAAAATACACCACTTGTTTGACAGAATGCCTGAGCAGTGCATTGAACCAACATATGCCACCGTGTAGCAAGTTGTTTCTATAGCTGACCTTCCTGTTTTAAACTGCATTTTAATGGGGAGAGGGGGAACTCTTTTGGATTGAGAGAAGTAAACAAATGTCAAATATTAAAGGATTAATCACAATAGACAGCTTTTATGTCCATCAGGCAATAGTCTGACAGCAGGTAACTGATCAACTTCGAAACCTCAGAATGACGCATGACATGTCTGCCACTTTTTGAAAATAAACCTCATGCCAAAGAGGGCATGATGGACAATATTTTTGGAGTTTTACTGAAAAGCATTCATCTGCCATCCAAATCAACACGGTACGAAAAACCTAAAGGCACATGGATGCTATTTATGTCCAGGTCTCACGTGAAGGATAACAATAAAATATGCATTTAACATGATTTTAAGACCTGGCTGGGACTGCAGCCGATCAAGCACCCAGCCCATCCAGGAGTAGCAGCAGGAAAGCTCAGTCTATTTTAACAACAGATCTGCTACCAACCAATTTCGCAAGTCAAGATGGCTGGAGTGAAACTTCCTCCTTGATCATTATAAAAAGTAGCTCAGAGGAATAATACTAGACAAGAGCTGCAAGGATATATATTCCTGATCCATAAAGAATTGACCTTAGCTCTTCCTAACAAGTCCGCCTGACAGGGAATCCCTCTCTACAGGTCTCAAGTTAAAAGAGCAGATCAAGCGTAATAGCGTTACTGCAGTCTGTCCGCAAATTTATAGTGGGAACTGCCAGGGTATTAATCTGCTACAATTTAAAACTGAGGCCAGCCAGATGAGAAAAATCTCCCCGTTCAATTTTTACCACCATCATTTCCAAGCATTCCTTTGACACTGCCATCTCTTCAAATTCAAGAGTCTTAGCTGAGTATTTGTTGCTCAGCTAACTTCACCACATCTGACTGAAACACACCCACTGGTCTAAGGTTGTCCTAGGTAACAGAGACAGCCCTCATTTTTCTATTATCAACTGTCTTCTTAACTGCTCTACCTTCATCTCTAATAATCAGTGCGATTCTGAACAAAGCTTCAATTTTTTCTTCAGCACTTCTCTGCTTATCAGGCAAATCCTCCCCTCATCCAGCCCCTACTCTGTAAAATTCCTCATCAATCTCTCTCTATTTATACACCTTCTACTTCTTTGAGGCCCTCCTTAAAACCTGCATCCCTTTCTATGATCTCTCTCTCTTTGATTCAGCATCTATCCACTTTGTTCCTCTGTGACACCTTTAAACATTAAATCTTTGGTTGGGGGGTGGGGGGTCGGGATCAAATTTTATCGCTATAGGATATGCACATATCAAAACACTGCAGTTGATGGTGGAAGAGAAGGGAGAAGAACCTGAAGTGGAGGAATAGTAGTGGACATGCTACTAATCCCAATAAAGGCAAGGAGCCTGATCCATATGTGAGTATATCCATATATACCTGATCTATAAGTGAGATATATCTGCAACAACTACCTTGTATTCTCCATAAGATCTTTTAACATAAAGAAATAAAACTACACCAGATCCTGGGTATTTTCTCACTGTGAGCTTTTATCTGTACCTGCTTGATCCTGAATCTTTCTGAAATTGTCTGCTCTCACAATCCTGGATATTTTATTTATTAATTTTTCACTGTTTGGGCAATGAAGGCAAGGCCAGCATTTATTGTCCATCCCTAATTACCCTTGAGGTGGTGATGGTGAGCCTTTCTTAAACCACTGTATTCCTTTGATGAAGTTACTCCCATTGTGCTGTTGTTTAAGGAGTTCCAGGATTTAGGACCAGCAATACATTTCCAAGGTGATATATTCCATGGTGATATATTTATAACTGCACATGAATGCTTCTTATGTCTCTGTTCAGGGTGATACAGTCTGGAACAACCCTTATGGTTCTGTTGAGCCTTATTGTACTCCGATTAATTCTTGGATCGGATCCCAAATAGGTAACGGGCTTCAAACGGTAGTGAGGTCTATTTGCAGTAGACTTGCCAAAAACATCATTCCAGAATCATTTCCTTTCACCCAGGAAATCAGGACCCTTGGAGCTATAACTCAAATTTTGTACAAGAAAATAGAGTGCAAAAACCATTCATCTGGCTGGTCCCATATATTTTAATTCTTTAAGAATATTAAAGCAACTTCCATATAGCTGCTTGAAACACTATCATCTTTGTACAGTTTGCTCAAAATATTGCAGGGAATTATATGGAACATCTTGTATCAAATATCAGAAAAGCAGATTCCTTATCCGAGTAATAACTGCTGCAGAAATGCTACAGCTTAATTCATATATGGGAAGTTATAATTCAATTTTCATTGTGGTTGCTAAACAGCCTAAACCACATTGTCTGGTTTGTACGCTACAGAGATATAATCCATGCAAGCATTTTGGCACATATTATTTGTTTGGTTCCAAAGAAATTATCAATCTTAAAGTCCCAGAAAAAGACCTCAATAAATAGAGAATTTTATTAAAGCATCTTGGTTGTAACCATTAGTTCACATTCAGTCTCCTGAGTGTTTAATTAATTTGATATAAAATTCCCAGATGAATGCACCCAACAACTTGGTTTCAAACTAACAGTTCCTTTCCTGTCTGTTTGTAATCTTATTATGCAAGAGTCTAAGGGTCTGAAATCTACAGCACTATAATGTTAAGTGTCAGCAATTATTTACTGTCACCCATGTAAATTCCTTACGGTATATGACAACTTAGAGAGGCCAACAATATTTCCCTTGTGGACAATTTAGATGGCGTAAATATTTGGCCCCTAATCAAAGTGACAATTACAGAGTAAATAGTCCCTGATATAACTTACTATCCTGTGCATCAGCCAAATATTCACATGGCCTATACATCCTTTGGCAAAATTATCAAATAAATTAATGCTTTAAAAATATGTATCAATTCATGAGATAGTAATATACTTTGCTTAATGTTACTATGCATTAAACTGACATATCAGTGTTGAATAATAAGATTTTAACCTTCTCTTCTGTACATGGTGTCTGTACTAAAAGTCTTTATTGGTTTTGAAGCATTCTGGAATACTTGAGGTCATAAAGACATCATATAAAGGCAAGTTCCTCCAAATCCCTTTCACATTTGCCATTTAGCATCAGCAATAATCATTGCCAGGTTTTGTACAACATAATTATATGGAAAATAAACTTCCTCCACTACAATCCAAAATCTACTTTACGTGCAGCCTCAAATCATCATTGCCTTTTCTTGCTACATTATGATTTTAATCCTTTCTCCCCCCCCACAGATATCCTTGCCAAACTACAGGCAGGTGGAATGTGGGTTCAAGAATTGGAAGTTAATGAATTATGCTTTTCTAAGAAGTAGTTGAATAGACAACAATCTGGGGAGAGAGAAACAGAATTAATATTTCATTAGGCCACAATGGGGAAAGTAGAGCTGCAGGAGAGAGCTTTTGGAGCTAACTTGTGAAGTCTCCCGATGTCAGCAGATGGATTCCGTTGAATGATGTGAAAATGTGGAAAACAGCATGCTGTGCTTCCTTTTTTTGGTGAATGACCAGTGGCAATTGTTTCTGGGACTTGGGAGCTTGAATTATGTCACAGGGGAGTTGAAAGATGCATTGCATGAGGACTGACTCGAATAGGCATGTTTCTGATGCAGGGAAAACATGATGTGAATTGCAACCTGAAATGCCCAATCCTGTCTGCGATGATTCCACTTGCAAATGATTAATCTAGGCAAAATTAATTTCAGATGATGTGGCACTGCAAAGAAAAGCTATGTGATCAATTTTCTAGCCAACTACATAATTATATTGGAACAATATTTTTATTATCTACAAGTCTTCATACTGCTGAGCACTTGGTCTCAGCTGTATCTCGTGAGGAAGCACTACGTGTGGGCCATCCACTGCCATCTTCAGCAGCAAGCCCACTGCAGTTATAAGCCAACTAAAACAGATGGGCTGAAGGCTTGGCTGTAGATTGTTCTTTTGGGTGTGAGTATGAACTCCCAGCCTTGAAGAAAATAATTGAAATTTTTAAAAATGGCATTGTTGGATCAGTTTGTACCATTCAGAAATGAATAATGTACTTTTTCTCCCCCAATGTCCTGGTCAATATTTACCTTGAGAAAAACCTTATAACCACACCTGTGAGATCTGCTGTGCATGAATTGGCTGTCATTAACTGTAACTGTACTTTAAAGTATTGCTATTTAATTACAAGAAGTCAACATAGCCAAGCAAGACTTTATTTATTGTCCATAGCCTAAGAAGTTGATGTTCCTGAATTGTTCTTCCTACGCTATTGGGTAGGATATTCCAAAATTTAAACCCAGCAGCAATGAAGGAACAACAATGTATTTCCAAGTATAGGACCTGCAGAAATTCTCACGCATCTGCTGCCCTTGTCCTTGTTAATAATAAAGGTCATCAGTTTGGGTGGTGCGGTTGGAGTAGCCTAGGCCCAATAACTGCAGTGTATTTTGTAGGTTGTACTCAATGCAACAAATCAGCATCAATCATGGGAGAAAGAAGGCATGGAGTAAAAACCAAGCAGGCCACTTTATCCTGGATATGTGGAGTATTGTTGGAGCTACACTCGTCCAGGCATGTGAAGAGTATTACATCACAGTACTGACGTACTGCACAGATGGTGAAAAGGCTTTGTTGTATCAAGGCAAATCACTGGTCTAAGGTGCCTTGTCTCTGACCTGCTCTTACAGCAGTAATTACATGATTGGTTCCACTTGAGGTTCTGTTCATGTCTGTTGATGGTGGGAACGTTTGGTAATGGTAATGCCGAACATCAGGTTTAAATGTTTTTTCTTTTGTTGGAAATGGTCATTCTCCGTGTGGTACATGTTACTTCCCTGTTATCAGCCATGCTGCATGGGCTGCTTCACCTTCTGAGACATTGGAATGGAATTGTATAGAGTACAATTATTACCACCTCTGTCTTTATGATGGAAGGAAGGTCATTGATAAAGCAGCTGAAGATAGTTGAGTCAAGTTCTTGCAGTGACGTCCTGGGGTTGTAGAGTACCTTAGGACATCCAGAGAACATGAAAGGCATCTGATACGAGAGTTATTTGTCTCATATAGAATGCCTTTCATAAGAGAGGAAGATTGCTATGTGAAAAGAATGAGGATTATTTTTCTCATTATTTCCACACAGCAATCATTCTTCTTTTATTTCTCTCGCACATTCAACGAATAAATGATCTGAAACTGATTTAACTTGAAAGCAGCTTTTAAAGTAGTCTGCACTTTTCGGAATACATTATTCCATGATATGACCTAGTTTCAAAGCACCACACTGCATTCATGTTGACTTTGTCCACTCCCCACCCCCTTTCCTGCCTCAACTAGATCACCTTCATTTGTAGTTCACCATGACAGTAAGTGTACCTGCCTGGGGGCCCCAGAAATGGTGCAAGCTTTTAAAATGAAGGCACTTTAGAAAGCATAGCTACTGAATTTTGGAATCAAGATGGTTTGGGATGCTTTACAAGACACATCCACGTCTTGACTATTTTTTTAAGCTCATCATGTTTAAGTCCAGAAAATCCACCAGTAAGGGCAGAATCCACCAGTAAGGGCAGAAGCCTGCTCCCTGATGTGAAAGTAGCCACAATGAAGTCTCCTCCCCTCAAAATTTCCCTTCCTCCTGCCAAGGACTCTGTGGTCACTGCAGTAGGACAGCGATTGGGAAATTCACTATTTGGAACTTCAAGTACAAATCTGTGGGCTAGAAATTCCTCTGCATGGTTTTCACGCATTGAAGAGCAGCTATAAAGGGCCCGTGCCAGTTAGGTTCATGAATCATAAAAAGTCAATAGGCAGGTGCAGCAAAAGTTAAGAGGGCAAATGGCACAGTAACCTTTATTGCAAAGAGGTTGGAATTTAGAAGTAGGGAAGTTTGAACCATTCTGTGAAATCATTGCCAATGAGGCATCTCGGCTAAGGGCAAAAGGAAATACACTAAAATGTAATACTTTCTTGTCCCTGCCTGATTTGGTTTAGAAGCTGGTAAAAGCTGCCAAGCTCTACTACTGAATTGAAGGCACCATCACAATTGTACAGGGTGTTGATGAGTCACACCTGGAGTACTGTGCACAGTTTTGGTACCCTTACCAAAAAAAGGATATAGCGGTATTGGAGTCAGCCCAAAAGAGATTCACCAGGGTAATTTTGGAATGAGAGGACTGCCCTATTAAGAGAGCCTAAACAGGTTGAGTCTGTATTCCTTGGAGGTTAGAGGAACAAAGAATGACATTACTGAGAATAAAGATCCTAAGGGCGAATGACAAGGTAGATGTTGAAATGTTTTCATCAGTGCGAGAGTCTCGAATGAGGGGACAAGGTTACAAGGGCCAGTCATTTCACCGAGTGCAGTAAATCTCCACCCCAGCGGTTTGTGGAGTTCTTAAAGGTGGAGGTGGATACATTTTTGAAAGATCACTGAATTGAGAGTGATGGGGAACTGGTACAGAAGAGGTTTTGAGGCCATTGTAGCTCAGCCACAGTCGTATTGAATGCCAAGGCTGACTTGAGGGGCCAAGTGGCCTACCTCAGCTTTTATCTGCCTGTGTTCACAGGCCAAAATGGATGCATTCTACTATATCTGAACAGAATTCTAAACAGAATGCTACAAAACAAATTCCAGGCCAGTGTCTGTGCTCTGCAACAAAGATTTTAGCAAGGCTCCAAAGAGGTTCAATACTTTAACCATTGGAACAAAGATAGCTTACTTGCAATTTTGTTTCAGGCAAAGATACTTGTGAAATATAAATCAAAAGCTAAAAGTAACTATCTTCATAAACTAGGTAGATTGACAGAAAATGAATCTTTTCAAAGTCTTGAAACATACCCAATATAGTTTGTTCTAAGGGAAATCTCCAGTTCTCGCAGTACTTGAGTTGATTCTTGCACTCGTCTTCTGAACTTCTGCAAATATTTAATTGAAACCATCTTAAAGTCAAGAAAGAACAATTGATTCAAAACTGAAGCAGATAACGTACTGTAGTTTGCTCTTTCATCAAAAAGCAGACAATCCTTTATACACAATTGCAATACAGCTAGCATCAATAGGTTAAGGGGAAGCCTGGCATTGAACATGAAAATAACAGTATGAAGTTATTACTAAGTAGTGCACACATGGTCTTCTGTTCCTGTTCCCACACAAAGCCCCTACACCACTGTGCCCATTTATTTTGATCTAAAGCTAAACTGAATCTTATTTAATGACTTAAAATAAACAGAACACCAAAACCTTGCAGGATGTACAGAAACAGATGAATACTGCAAGTCATGCCAAGAACGAAGAAGGTTTTGCATTCTTTAAATGTCAGAAGAGAAGAGCAACATGGTACATATTTAGGAGGAGGAGGAAGTTCCTGTGGAGAAACCTGATGGTCACCAGGACTAGTCTGACAACAGCACCGATGTGTTATGTAAAATAACACTCTTTCTCTCCTTTTCCCACTTTGTTATTGAGCTGCACAAGTTCTCTAGGTCAAAACAAAAAAAAACTAAGCAACAGTGGTATTCTAAGTAAAATAAATAAATTGCAGGTTCAGAAGTAGAAAGTTGACCTCTGCTGTATGCACATTATGCCGATATAATGATGACGCAAGTGGTCCGGTGCAGCCTCCTCTGCACCAGTGAGACCCGATGCAGATTGGGGGATCACTTTGTTGAGCACCTTCGCTCTGTCCACCATAACAGTCAGGCCGGTGCTCCCAGTGCGGCCTCCTCCACATCTGCGAGATTCGACGCAGATCAGAAAATCGCTTTGTCGAGCACCTTCGCTCCACCCGCTGTAACAGCCAGGATCCCCCTGTGGCCAGCTATTTTAATTCCACTTCCCATTCCCACACTGACATGCCAAGTTGAGGCTAGACGCATAACAACACCTCATATTCCACCTTGGTAGTTTCCAACCTGATGGCATCAACATCGATTTCTCTAACTTCCGGTAACCTCTCTCCCTGCCCCCCCCCCTTGGTTTTCCTTTATCCCACCAGCCCAATCACCCCTTCTCATTCCCATCTCCCGCCCTCTCGATCTGCCCATCACCCACATCTTCCTCCCTCTGGTTCTCCTCCTCACTTCCTTCCCCTGATTCCATGGTCCACTGTCCTCTCCTATCAGATTCCATCTTCTTCAACCCTTGTCATTTCCACTTATCACGTCCCAGCTTCTTACATCATTCCCACTCTCCCCTCCCCCAGCTACTTATCTTCCCCCTCTCACCTGGATTCACCTGTCATCCGCCAGCTCTTGTTCCACCCACTCCCCCACCCCTTTATGCTGGCTTCTGGCTTCATTCTTTCCGGTCCTGATGAAGGGTCCCAACCCGAAATGTCAGCTGTCCATTTCCCTCCATAGATGCTGCCTGACCCAGTGAGTTCCTCTAGCATTTTGTGTGTTGCTTGAAGTGCACTGAACTCAACCTCTTAAATTCAGTTCCATTAAAAAACAATATAGCTGTTAATTTTTTTCTGGATTACATGTCATGCATGGAGGTAATCAAAGAAGTGAACAAGACCTCAAGGCTACACCAGCAGTGTTGTGCTAACAAATAATTTAAACAATAAAAATAGAATCTCCATTTTTTAAACCATACAGATTATCATCCCAGGAATTCTCCTTAGGAGTACCGATTTCCACAAAGATAGCACTTATCTCCACAATTCACAGCGATTTCCACCCCCACCAAAAGTCAACAGCGTTTCACAGACTTCTTATGCACAGTTCTGTATATTTATTATTCCTTAAACAGAATGAACAGCATACCATTCAGTATGGGGGGAAAAAACTTCAAATCATCCTCACTCATGGAACCATCTATTGTGCTTTGTACTTCCACAAGGTACACCCGTGGTGCTACATTGTGTACAGCATTGTCTACAGCATTGTCTACAATGGACAATTTGTGATTGCTCCTTCATGCACAGGGATCCTTTCAATAAAACTGCATGTAAAAAATGTGGAATATATTAGACTTTTGCTCTGTTTACAATTCATACCATCTTCTGAAAAAAGTTCTACAGAACTGATTTTATGCAATTAAGTGAAAAAATACAGGCGTTTTCTTCCTGGTTTCTGCATGTGTTCAATGCTAAAGTTTCAGCCATTCTGTGACATCATTGCCAATGAGGCATCTCAGCTAAGGGCAAGAGGAAACATATCAACATGCAATATTTTCTTGTCCCTGACTGATTAGGTTTAGGAGCTAGTAAATCTTGCCAAGCTCTACTTCGGAATTGAAGGCACCATTTGAAAACTCTAAGATACTTCAAAACATGACTTGCTCAAGCTGAAAGAGATAATGTTGTGCATTTCTCTCATTTTCCTGGGCTGCAAAACAAAACAGTTAACTGATAAAATTCACTGATACCTAACCTAACAAAATATTTTTTTGCATACATTACAATAAAACACAAATTTGAACTAAGCAATCACTTGCAAGAGTTGAAGAAAGAAGCAACTCCAGTTACTTTCATTAAAAGTACTCTTTACCTTTCTGGTCACAGCTGGATCAAGATAACCTTTCAATTTCAGAATATATGTGTGTGGAGGATTTTTCACTTGAAATCTTTCCTGTAATGAAAGAAGTATTCAAACATTAATTGGATGATTTGCTTGCTTAAGTCTGATAGTCACTAAATTTTAAATACTTTTCACTTTTTTTTCCATTTTAATGCACCTCTTGAATTCTCCTCTGCTTCCTATTCAAGAATTGAATTGCTACTTTTAACAAACAATTCATGCAATGCACATCACTATGATAATCTCCAAAATACCAACATAATATTTCAATTTCCCAAATATTGGTTTAATTTACTCCCTCAGGAGGCAACATTATCCAAATTTTTATTTTCACAACCCAACTTCCATTGATTGACAGTCCAAAGCTGGACAGTGCAAGTTAGCCTTTTAAGTACTTTTTTATATTTAATGTTTATTTTTTCGTTGTGTAATGTCTCACTGCCACAAGTCTTGGACTTTAATAATCAGGGCCTTGTAGCTGGCTTAAGATTACCTGGAACACATCAAATTCTTGTGAAACAAATCATACAAATTAGGTCAATTTGGCCTGCATCATTTTATAAAATCATGGATGATCAGATTGTGAATTTAATTTTGCATTCCCACCTATCCCGGTAGCCTATCTCCTTTTGACTTAAATATATTCAAGGTAATATATTTGAATTGTATCACCCTTTGAGGAAGTAAGTTCCAAAGACTTTCAAGCCTCTGACAGAAAAACAATTAGCTCATCTTGCTCTCAAATGAGAGACCGCTTATTCTTGAACAGTGACCCCCTAGTTCTGGATCTTCCCCGTAAAACAAGACTCCATCTCCACATCTGCCCTCTCAAGACCACTCATGTTATAGGTTTCAGTTAAGTTTCCTCTTATTTCTAAACTCCAGTGGCTACAAGCCTAGCTCGTCCATCCAAAGACAACCCACTCATTCCAGGTATCAGCGTAGCAAACCTCCTCTGAAGTGCTTCCAATGCATTCACATCCTACTGGTGGAGATAGCTGCAGAGGCTGGGAGGGTTATGGAATCTGGTAAGAAAGAAAGCTGAAGAGAGGAACCAAATAAGAGAGGAAAGGTGGGCAGATAGAACAGTGGGGGGAGGGGGGAGGGGACCCAGTGGGAGGAGTGCATGGGTGATGGGCAGTTAGAGTAGGTGGAGGGGAAAGAGGGGGCCTAAGGCCTTCCTCTTAGGGAATGGAAGGACATAGGGACTGGACGTCCATGGTGAAGATTAAGTGGTGAAGGCCAGGGAATTGGAAGTTGCCAAAATGATGGAGAGCATGCAAGTTGTCTCAGATGTAGGTGGGAAGGGACTGGACAAGGGGGTCAAGGTATGAGGTGGTGAATTCAGCAGGGCAAGAGCAGGCAGAAACAATGGGCCTACCACAGCAGTCCTGTTTGTTAATTTGGAGAAGGAGATAAAATCGGGCAAACTGTTCACCGGGGTCAGCGGCTGTGTGGCGCCACACAGTGAAGTTCACAGCTTGTCACCTCCGAAGTACAGAAACTGAACTGCAACGTTTAGAAGCTTGGTTCCAGTGTTTAGAAAGTTAGCTGCAAACCTTTCTTAGATTCTAGCAGCTATGAATAGAATTTTTCAAAGAGTCATTCTTGCTATTTTTTCTCTTTAATGGAACCTTCCCCAAAATACAGGATATGATTAAATATTAAAACCAATACATTAACTACCTCTTTGGCCATTTCTTTCAAGACCCCAGGATGAAGTCCATCAGGACCTGGGGACTTGTCAGTGCACAGCTCCAACAATTTGCTCTGCAACACTTCTCTGCCGGACTGTCCTCAGGTGTGGGATTAGTGTGGAGCTGTTAAAAACAGCTCGGCAAAGAAGCCTTGGGCCATGTGTAAGCAATCAGGAGTTAAAGTAATGGTGAATTTTCCCCTCTAAACCTAAGCCAAAGAAGTGAATTGTAAATATTGTAGTACCAGCGACTCAGCAGAAAGATCTGGGGTTTTCTGGGCTATAAGGGTTAGCTGGTTGCTGGACACAAACCACTGGAGAAAGCAGATTCTGATTTAGTGTCTGAGAAATCCCTGCAGTACAATTACTGACCAAGTAACTTTTGTATCATAAATAATCCCTATAATTTTACATTCCGATCCATGAGGCATACCTGCAGTTCATTCATGTGCAGCCAAAGCTCTTAATAAATCAGTTTGTGTAAAAAGTTGATTTATGATATAAAGGACTGAACTTCAACTTGGGAGCAGGTCACGAGTCAAAGGTACCAGAAGTGACAAGATGCCTAGGCCCCGTTTCCTACCCACTTCCATACTTAACCTGAGTGTGGCAGGCTGCATGAGAGTCAGTGATGAGATAGCTTAGCAAGAGTGAAGTTAACAGGAGTTTAGCATTTCAACCATGGGTGAATGGTTACCCCGAGCTTCCTTGACTTTGCCAATGGAAGCAGCAGTGGAGAAGTGTCAGTATGCACAGTAGCCACACAGCCTTTTCTTTTGGGTGACTTTTTGAAAAGACATGTTCATAGCTGGGGGAATCTAAGAAAAGTTTGCAGATAACTTTCTAAACACTGGAACCAAGCTTGTAAACTTTGCAGTTTGGTTTCCAAACTTCAGAGGTGACAATGTGCGAACTTCACTGTGCAGCTCTCCACAACCACAGACCCCAGTTAACAGCAGAGGGCCCAACAGGACCACCAGGCTGCCTCTCACATACCTGCAGCTACAGAGACATCAGCAGAGAGGGGCAGAGAGGGAGAGGCAATGACCCTCACATGGTGTGCTGGTTACCTTCCCTGTCACATCTGGGCCACCGTCGCAAGGTCTTGTGTGAGGTCGTGATAGAAACTTGCAGTTAACTAGAAAAAGACCTGCTGCCAGCTGTAACTAGGGACTACAGCTTGTCAGTGCCCTCAACTTTTTTACCTCCAGGTTATTCCAGGACTCTGCTAGAGACTTATGCAGTTGGCAGTATGTAAATGAATAAGGTAAGAAGCTGATAACCTACTTGCCAAAGCCATTGGTTATAAAATATTTGCCTGCAATGAAACCACTTAGAATAAGAACTCAGGCCGGTGCCTCTGAATGCTTTACTTCAGATGTAGGGTGCCACTGACTGCACTCACAGCAATCAGGGCTCCCTCCACGTCACCCAGAAGTATTCAATAACCCCTAGGGCTTTCACCCATCGATGTGCAGGTCTGCAACTACAAAAAAAATTCCCTTATGAGCGTACACAAGGTTCCTGCATAGCTGCCCAGATGCTTCTGGCAGCAATTCGTCCCTCATGACCTTTTCATATCTGTCAGCAGACCTAGTGGCTGGCTGCTTAATCCACAATTAATGTCACCTGTGAAGAGCTTAAGGAATGAAGCCCAGGAATAATAAGTCCAACAGAGCAAGCAACTGGCATGCTGAAGAACAGCTTCAGTCAGGACCCTGACCAATCCACAGATGCTGTTTAATATGCATCTGAGGGGTCTTCAGAACAGCAGTGGCATGCTGCATTCTTCACAACGTTGCACAGCCGTGAAGAGACAAACCAGTGTGCAGTCTTTTTGGAAGCCAAGACAGAGAATGCAGTTGATCCGGGCAAGACAACAGAAATGATGCATGCTGCTGTCTGGCATACCGTTAGTAATTGCCAGGTTCACTAATGCTCCATCTGACCTCTAATTCGATACCCAGAACCAAACTTTGTCTCAGTAAAAACAATCCTCCTGCTCAAATGTTCTAACATTTTAGGTCTTGAAACTCACATTGTTGGAACAATGAAAATAAAAAGAATCTGAAACTAAATTACCATGCATGTTTACAACCATCACCATTAACACCCCACATTTTTTTTTAAATGGAAGAGGATAAACTTTGGAGCTTAAAGGGCGATAAAGCTGGAAATGTGACATCCATATAAATGACCAAACTGTGCTGTTGCTCAAATAAAAATAAAATGATGATTGATGCATCCACTGGAGGGCAAACAGCTTAGAAATATAAAGAGCAGGAAACTGGTGGAAAAAAATGAAGAAAAGCAATATGAAATAGCTGTTTCAACTCAAAGAGAATTCAGGGGCAGCGAGATCTGGGGAGAGGTGTACAGAATCTTTAAATATGGCATGGCAAGATGAGAAAGCTCCGAAAAAGCATAAAGGATGCTCAGCTTTATTTATTATGTGTAAAAAATTCAATGTTATACTAAATTACAACTAATGCTTTTTATTAAAAAAGATTGAACCTCAGCTGGAGTACAGTGTTTAATGTTGGGCATCAAACTTTATGAAGACTTTTGAGGCTACAGAAAAGATGCAAAGGCCGGTTCCTAGAAGGCCTGGTGCCTGTGTTAGTATAAGCTTGACTACTGGGGATGTTGGCAGTGTGAGAGGTACCATTCGGGACCCCAGAGGGGACGTGTGCATGCGTAGGATAGCTAATGTTCCTTTATTTAAAGTGAGTAGCAGGGATAAGCCAAGTAAATACAGGCCAGTCAGCCTTATGTTAGCGGTAAGAAAATTATTGGAGGAAATACTGAGGTACAGGATTTATATACATTTGTAAAGGCAGAAATTGATTAGGGATAGTCAGCATGACTTTGTGTGGGGAAATCCTAACTTGATTGAGTTATTTGAGGATATATAAAAAAAAGATTGAAGGCAGGGCAGTAGATGCTGTCCATGTGGACTTCAGTAAGGCATTTGATATGACAGACTGGTCCAGAAGGTTAAGGCACGTGGCAGGTTCCTTGCGAGGTGATGCATATTGGGAAGTGAAATAGGGGTAGGACATGTACAGTAAATGGTAGGGCACTAAGGAATTTTGATCAAGAGAGAGACCTAGGGATCCAAATCCACAGCTCCCTGAAAGTGGCAACACAGGCAACGCAGTGAAGGCAATATGGCAAGCTTGGCTTGAGACGTCAGGACATGAAATACAAGAGTTGCAACCTTACAACCTTACAAAACATTGGTTAGGTCACACTTCAGAGTATTTGTGCACCTCTGGTTGCCACTCTAGAGCAAGGATGTGACCGCACAGGATAGAGTGCAGAGGAGATTCACCAGAAGGTTGCCTGAATTAGAGGACATGTTATGGGAAGATACTACAGAGGCTGGACTTGTTTTCACTGGAGGAAGGAGGCTGAGCGGTGACCTGACAAAATACAAAATCTTTTGAGAGGCATAGATAGGATAGATAGTCAAAATCTTTTTCCCATGGTGGGATAACAAAAACAATAGGGCATAGGTTTAAGGTAGGAGGAAGGAACTTTAAAAGGGTTCTGAGGGGTAATTTTTTTTCATATATACATAGAGAGCAGTTGATGTCTGAAACTTACCACCAGAGGTGGTGGTGAAGTCAGATATATTCACTATATTTAAGAGGCAATTAGACAGACACTTAAATAAGCAAAACATAGAAGGATACAGTCTTAATGTGGGCAAATGGGATTAGTATAGATGAACAAAATGGTTAGCATAACTTGGTGGGCCGAAGGGCCCATTTCTGTGCTGTACAACTTTATGACTATGACTCCAACTATCACAGGGATTAAGGACCTCATTATTTAAAAAAGCTGAGGTTATTCTTAGAAAAGGATAAGAGATTTCACAGAGGTTTTCGAAGTTACAAGTGATTTGGACTGAGTAAAGACAACTTCTGGCAGAAGGATGCCAGTTGAAGGTGATTGTTTTAAGAAGGAGGTGACTGTTTTTGAAAAGCTCATTAAGTTGTGGTGATCTGGAATGCACTGCATGATGGGTAATTGGAGAGATATTCAACAGTGGCATTTTAAGAGAATGGGATAAAAAATTCTTGAAGAGAAAACATTTACTATACAGGGCTACTGGGAAAGGAGGGAAGTATGATTCACTGAACATCTTGACCAACAAATTAGCACAGGCATGATGATCTCATGGGGACCAGCAGTGCTCTAATCAACCATCTACATTCTTTTGCAGTTAACAGTGCTTCTTAAGGTTGATTCTTTTAATCTTTGTTGCCAGCTCGTGTAACAGGTATGAGAGGGAGACGAGTGCAACAACGTGCCAATGCTGTGTACCATCAGGTAACTAATAGTGGACGTGGAAAGGCAGCTATGTCCATTGTGCTTTCTGACCGAGGTCGACTGAAAGTCACAATCCATGCAGAAGTCTGGAATTCTTACAAAGTTTAATTCATTTTATTGTATAAAAAGGCAAACATTTCAAGGTTAGGTCATTTTGCTGGTATTTGGAACACTTACACTTCAAACCACAAATCCAGAAAGTATAAGTTGTATATTGAAGCAACCAGCCAAAACAGACAGTGAAGGCCTGGAACTTTCTCAAACTTGTACTAGAATACAGATAACCTTTACACTTTATATTTTATTCAGTATTCAACTGCATATATCTTGAGGATCTCTGGTCTCCTTCAGTGTTGGGACCTAAAAGGATCCAGAGTTAGACCAGCTGCCCTCTACAGCAGGAACAAGAACCCTCAGCTACAGGTACATGAACTAACCATTTATCTACTGTACACAAGGAGAACTTTCAGCCAATTGCCAGGGAAGAGTTGGTGCGCCATGAGTAAAGACTCTTCAAGTGATGGTGGGAGATGGAAGTATCCACACTAGATATCAATCAGTATTCAGAGCGCAAGTTCCATTTTCTACTTGGTAGGGTTGCCTGGAGTTGGGCCAGAAAAACTAGACCTTCCCATTTAGATTCAGGAATACGACCACACACCTAAAAGCTCACTCATCAATGATAAAGGGGCCCAATGACTGAAACTGAGTAACTCCAAAAATCATTTTTAAAAAAACAGGATCTCTGTTTTCACTCCCAGTTTACTGCTGTAATTGCTGGCTCTGGAACCACTATTATTTTGACATCAAGTTAAAGTTACAGCATATTGCTTCTTTAATAAAAATCAATTCTCCACCACCACCCATGCCAAGATCTGAAGCACTATATTAAAGCTTATTTTGTTAAGTATCTTGAACATGGTAAGTGAACTTATTATAGAATCCCCAGACAGAGGCTGAGTTATGTGATTCATTCTCCGTTTCCTTTTCCTATTTCAGCTTAAATATTTTGATGATAAACAAAAGCATTAAGGTAAGTTTAAGCATTAAGTAGACTTAGAAAAATAATGTTCTTCAATACATAACCATTTCTTGCATTGATAGCCTGATAATTCACCTCAGTAAGAACCAAACTGAAAAACAATGGCTCATCTCAGGAGTCTCCACAATCAATATCATTCTTGAGAATGACGCAACAAAAGAAAGTCGGTATGTACATCCGAGAAATCAAAATCCTAGTATTTATCATAGGAAATTGGGACTTTTATCTGCTGCTTGAGCCATAACAGGAACACTGAACCAAAAATAATACTTTTTAGAAGATTAGAAATAATATGTGGAAGTGTTTTGTCTACTGGAGCAGTCCCAATTCTTCATCTTAATTTATGGAATGTGCAGACTGCAGAAATATTGCTTGTGGTTACCGATACCAGAATGTACCAGTGTTACTGCTGGAATATTTACAATGCACCAGCTGCAGTACAAAGTAATTAACAATTATTATAATGTAAAAATCATTTATTTTTCTTTACTTAAATGCTTTTGGGTCTAGTATTCGAATGTTTTGGTTATTTTATTCAATTTAAAAACAATGTTAGCAGATTTATATCACTACACATAAAATAAATCAGAAGCAAGCTTTGCATCAGTGTAGTATTTTTAAGCATCATAGGATGTTTCTGGATTACATAAAAACATACAAAATACAAGCTGGAGAAGGCCATGAGGCTTCTTGTGACTGCTCCCCCATTCAATAAGATCATTTTTCCTCGGCATCACTTTCTTCCACTAACTCTATATTCCTCAATACCCTTAATATCTCAAACTTCTCAATCGCTCTTTTGCATATACTCAGCAACTGAGCCTACACAGCCCCATTGGGTAGAGAATTCCGAAGATTTACCATCCCCTGGATGAAGAAATTCCTGCTCATCACTATTCTGACCCATTATTGCGAGACAGTGACCATTGTTCTAGACATTCCAGCAAGGGTAAATATCAACTCCACATCTATCCTGTCCAGTTCCATAGGAATTATGTACATTTTGATATGATTGTGTCTCATTCTTCTAAAATCAAGACAGTACAGGTCCAGCCAACTTACTCTGTCCTCATATGACAATACCCGCACCCCCGCCTAGAGATTAATCTGATGAACTTGTACTTACAATAGAGGGAATGTATTAAATCTTCCTTTAGGTATGGAGACCAAACCTGCACAAAATATTCTGAATGTGGTCTCACCAGAGTCCTCTATATTTGGAGGACAACGTCCCTATTCTTGCACTCAAATTATATTGCAATTTTGGTCTTCCTAATTTTATGGTACCCGCATGTTAGCTTTCAGTGATTCATGCATCAGGACACCCAGGAGCCTCTGAATACTAACCACCTTCTATCTCTCACTATTGAAAAGATACTTCACCTTTCTATTAATTTCTCTACATTATATTCTACCCACCAACTCCAGCCCATTCACTTAATCAGTCTAGATCCCCCTAAAGCCTCCCCATATCTATCTTGCAGCCCAAACCGTTGCCCAGCTGTTATCATTTACAAACTCAGATATATTTGATCCCTTCATCCAAATGATTAATATAGATTTGAACAGCTGAAGCCCCAGTGCTGATTCCTGTGGTATCTGACTAGTCATAAACCCCCGAACCTGAAAATTACCTAATTATTTCTACTTTCTGTTTTACATCTGTTAACCAACATTCAGTGTATTACTCCCAATACTATGCTCTATAATTTGGTTAATCTCTTCCCTGGCACATTATCAAGGATCTTCTGAAAGATTAAGTTCACATCAATTGCTTCATCTTATCTATTCTGTTAGTTGCAACCTCAAAAAGTTCTAAGATTAACCAAACACAATTTCCATTTCATATATCCATGATTATATCAATCCTATTATTATTTTCCCAGTCCCCTGTTACCACTTCCTCGATAGATTCTAGAACTTTCTCTACCACTGATGTCAGTAGTTCCCTTCTTAAACAGTGGGGTTATATTTGCCACCTTGCAATCAGTGGGAAATATTCTGGAACCTATGAAATTTTGGACAATGACAACCAGTGCATTCACCGTCTCCACAGCCATCTCCTTCAAAGCCCCAAGCCCTGGGATTTACTTATTCAGTTCTATTAATCCCTCCACTGTTCTTATTGTCTATTTCATTCAAAACCATTCTTTCCCTTTAAAGGAGATGTGTGACATTAACTAAAACAATCATTGATAACTTGTTTGATGCAATAATATTGATATTTATGGATGTCTTCCCCTCTGGGTGATGAATGAAAAGTAGCTTCAGATGTGAGAGTAAAATTTTCAATGTTTGGGCATTGAATATAAAAAAAATCAAACACCTCAATGACCGACAGTGAGGAGTGAGCAGCAGAATTTAAATTGGACAAATTTTGAACAGGCATGTTAAAACAGATGCATATTAAACGCCCACATATCCTTAACATACTATATGATTATTGAAGGGAGCTGCACTTCTGCTGCCACCCATCCATAACCCACCCAGCACCTCAACCCTCGACCTGTGCATCCACGCCAGCCAGCTGCTACTTTGCCATGCCTGTTTGATGCTCATGTGCAGGCTGAAAATCTACGGCAAGACTTAAACAAATTGAACCTGAGACCCATTAAGAAGTTTTGGACGCACAAATATGAACTGCATGACTTATTAACTAAGCTATAATATCTTATTAAGTATTCTCAAATCTTAAGAACTGTAAAACAAGTGAGAAATAAGATCACGACTGGCAAACTTTTGTGGCTGCTTACTATATGGCACAAATTAAAGTACAGAAAAAAGTGGTTGCTTGTAACTTGTGAAAGCATAAAACAAGAGAAAAAAGACAAATGACAGGAAAATTAGTAAAATAAGGTAAAAGCCAATAACTTAGAATAATTATTCTCATTTACAAACTTAATGCTCTCAAAAATTCCGAAGCAGCAGAAATGACTCAAAGTTGCATATCGGCTGCTTAATCACAGATGAGGCTTAAGTAGGCAGAAGTTCAGAAGCTGAGTTCAAGTCACATTCAACTTATTCACTGAAGTATGAGGATAGGCTTTACACTCAACATCCACAAAGCAAATGTCCTCCGCCAACCTGGTCCCCCACCTACAGCACTGCCCCCTGACAACAGAAGTTTACAGAGATCCTCGAAAACATGGACTGCTTCCCATGCCTGTGAGTCTTTCCTTCCCAGCACAAGACAAATTCATGTTTGCTTTCAGTTTGTCAACATAACTGTTGACTGAGGGAAAGTGTTTTTAAGTCCTTACACCTGACAAAAAGCTCACAGTCGATCAGGCAATTGCAATCCCTACCCTCTTGTAGGTTTGAGAGATGTGGACAATCAATGGCAGGCACCTCAAAGCACTGGAAAGATACCACCAGTGCTATCTCTACAAATTCATTGGCAGGATAATCAAACCGTTGGCAGCATTTCCTAGGCCAATAACCCCAGCACTGAGGCCATAATTATACTCAGTTGTCTCCGATGGGCAGGCCACATTGCTCACGTGCCTGACATTGGACTCCTGAAGCGGACACTCTATTCTGAACTCTTTAAGTGCAACAGATTACCAGATGAAACAATTCATAGATCTCAAAGCCCCTTGGAAAAGGACATCATCACCAGTGACTCATGGAATCCCTGGCCTGTGTCTGTTCTAAATGGAGCAATAACACTCGGCATGGCATTGAGAACCTCGAGTCCATATGTCAGCCACACACACAAGCCCAGTGTAAACAATGAAAGGAGCCTCCAAACTACCTGCCCACTCACCTGCCCCATCAGGATCCTCCTGTCCACCTGTGGCAGAGCCTCACACTGGTCTCATTAACCACCTCAGAACCTACAATGGAGTGGATGCAAACCACCCTGGATCCTCGAGGGTTGTGCACGACGACAATGACACACAACCTACAGCATTTTTGGACCAAGCCGTGTTTAGTTTTAAATGAGTTTGTTCTCCCATTTCAGCACAAAATAAATTTTTATTGTAACCAGAGAGCTATTTTCACAAAATGTTTTACAAAAATTTTTTAGTAAAGCACACATTTCCTCTATTTTGGGGAAATTAGGAGTAAAATGTTAACTTAATTATCCTTGGTTCTGTTTCTAGCATCATTTCCTTTACTGCAATGGCTTAGACTGCTTCCAAATGTACTTTGTCCTTCAGATGAAATGGTCGGTTTCATCCATATCTGCTAAAATGCTCATACAGCTACCACCCTATCTCATTAATTCAGTGCTGTAGAACAGCATGTACAAAAGAGTGATGGTTGTTTAGACTAGCAATCCAAAAACCTGGGCTAATAATTTGGAGAATGCAAGTACAAACAACATCCTGGCTTGATTTGAATGCAGTTCAACAAATAAAAATATTCAAATAAAATGCAGTAAAATTCCAACAATCTGGTATCCTTAGGACTTTGGTAGTGTTGGACTAGCAGATTTTTCCAGACTATTGAATGTTACTCCAACACACTTTTATTTAGACACACCCCTTCCCTGAAAGCATTTCTATTTCACTTTTTTTTAAATATACATGTTGTACAATAATATAATACACTTCTCAGTTAATTTAAAGGGAGGGGGAAACTAAACTCCAGTGAGGTTAAAAGGAGTGGGAAGCGGAGAACATGACAAGTTTCAGCTTGGCAAAATGAGCTGAAACAAATCAAGCACTCTGGCTCCTGCTGCAAACCTACTCACGTTCCTGACCCCGACTCAGCAACACACCAGACTCCCACCCTCACCTCCTGGATTAGTAAGTGTGCAGATGCCAAAATAAAAATCAGGATCTCCAAACAACCGGAAAGCAAATTATCAGTTTTATTTCATGATAGGTGGTACATCAATCAAGTGTGAAGCTGCAGTCTGGATGCTGCTGAGCTTCACGTGCTGTTGAAGCTGCACACCTCTAGACAAGTGAAGAGTATTCTGCTGTACTCCCAACTTGAGTTCTGTAACTGTGGAAAGGCTTTGTGGAGTTAGGAGGTGAGCCACTGGCCACAGGTTTCCTGGCTTCTGACCCGCTTGCGGTTGCATGGCTGGTCCAGTCAAGTTTCTAATCAGAGGTGTCCCTTAAGAGTCTGATGGCAAGATGCTGAATAACTAGATTTTGGAAGACATTACATTGAAAACAGCAGCCTACATTTATATAGCACCGTGAACATAACCACAAAAAATGCCATGGAAAGGCAAATACACAAATGAAATGTGTCTATATATATATTTGGAAAACATTGATGGCAAAAATTAGACTCCCTATACCTTTTATCATGCCTGCTCCAACCTTTTTGATTACCAAAGACAGAATGAATGCATCCTCTTTTAAAGAACTGGGTACACTTGCTCAGATTCATTACAGCTTTCAATGCATAGAAGAGAGCATTCCAACACCAGAAAAGAACACCAAAAAGGCAGAGAGTTTAAGCCTACCAAAACTCGCATACGTTGAAGTAAAAATCAAGAATAATCTTCAAATCTAGCCTGTCTGATCTAAAATCTAATAACTGACTGCTGGAGCTATATAGATGCTGTATTAAAAGGTCTCCATTTCAAATAAACTCTCTTGCTGCAGAATCAATCATTTTTCCTTTTCACTGCATCAAGAGTGATACCACTTTTAAAGAACTGGGTACAACACTTGCTCAGATTCATTATAGCTTTCAATGCATAAAAGAGAGCATTCCAAGTCCAGAAAAGAACACCAAAAGTAACTGAGTTAATTTATCTATTAAGCAGAATAGCCATAAGGAATTTTTCCAATCTGATCTGTGTTTTTAGCTTATCTTGGCTAAAATGATAGAAGGGGTTGCACAATTGATTTCA